>NW_027223077.1:67500-77500 GCF_043380555.1 Nothobranchius furzeri
GAAGCCAGCCTCCAGCAGCTGATGGCGGGGTGCAGGAGCAGAAGCCAGCCTCCAGCTGGTGATGGCGGGGTGAAGGAGCTGCAGCCAGCCTCCAGCAGCCAGCCTCCAGCTGGTGATGGCGGGGCGGAGGAGCAGGCAGCCTCCATCAGCTGATGGCGGGGTGTAGGAGCAGCAGCCAGCCTCCAGCTGGTGATGGCGGGGAGGAGGAGCAGCAGCAGCCAGCCTCCAGCAGCCAGCCAGCCTCCAGCAGCTGATGGCGGTGTGTGGGAGCAGCAGCCAGCCTCCAGCGGCCAGCCAGCCTCCAGCAGCTGATGGCGGGGTGGAGGAGCTGCAGCCAGCGTCCATCAGCTGATGGCGGGGTGGAAGAGCAGCAGGCAGCCTCCAGCTGGTGATGGCGGGGTGGAGGAGCTGCAGCCAGCGTCCAGCAGCTGATGGCGGGGTGCAGGAGCAGCAGCCAGCCTCCAGCAGCTGATGGCGGGGTGGAGGAGCTGCAGCCAGCCTCCAGCAGCCAGCCTCCAGCTAGTGATGGCGGGGTGGAGAAGCAGGCAGCCTCCGTCAGCTGATGGCGGGGTGGAGGAGCAGAAGCCAGCCTCCAGCAGCTGATGGCGGGGTGCAGGAGCTGCAGCCAGCGTCCAGCAGCTGATGGTGGGGTGGAGGAGCTGCAGCCAGCCTCCAGCAGCCAGCCTCCAGCTAGTGATGGCGGGGTGGAGAAGCAGGCAGCCTCCGTCAGCTGATGGCGGGGTGGAGGAGCAGAAGCCAGCCTCCAGCAGCTGATGGCGGGGTGCAGGAGCTGCAGCCAGCGTCCAGCAGCTGATGGTGGGGTGGAGGAGCTGCAGCCAGCGTCCAGCAGCTGATGGTGGGGTGGAGGAGCTGCAGCCAGCCTCCAGCAGCCAGCCTCCAGCAGCTGATGGCGGGGTGCAGGAGCAGCAGCCAGCCTCCAGCAGCTGATGGCGGGGTGCAGGAGCAGCAGGCAGCCTCCAGCAGCTGATGGCGGGGTGGAGGAGCAGAAGCCAGCCTCCAGCAGCTGATGGCGGGGTGCAGGAGCTGCAGCCAGCGTCCAGCAGCTGATGGTGGGGTGGAGGAGCTGCAGCCAGCGTCCAGCAGCTGATGGTTGGGTGGAGGAGCAGCAGCCAGCCTCCAGCAGCCAGCCTCCAGCTAGTGATGGCGGGGTGGAGAAGCAGGCAGCCTCCATCAGCTGATGGCGGGGTGGAGGAGCAGAAGCCAGCCTCCAGCTGGTGATGGCGGGGTGCAGGAGCTGCAGGCAGCCTCCAGCAGCTGATGGCGGGGTGCAGGAGCTGCAGGCAGCCTCCAGCAGCTGATGGCGGGGTGGAGGAGCTGCAGCCAGCGTCCAGCAGCTGATGGTGGGGTGGAGGAGCTGCAGCCAGCGTCCAGCAGCTGATGGTTGGGTGGAGGAGCAGCAGCCAGCCTCCAGCAGCTGATGGCGGGGTGCAGGAGCAGCAGCCAGCCTCCAGCAGCTGATGGCGGGGTGGAGGAGCTGCAGCCAGCCTCCAGCAGCCAGCCTCCAGCTAGTGATGGCGGGGTGGAGAAGCAGGCAGCCTCCATCAGCTGATGGCGGGGTGGAGGAGCAGAAGCCAGCCTCCAGCTGGTGATGGCGGGGTGCAGGAGCTGCAGGCAGCCTCCAGCAGCTGATGGCGGGGTGGAGGAGCTGCAGCCAGCCTCCAGCAGCCAGCCTCCAGCTAGTGATGGCGGGGTGGAGAAGCAGGCAGCCTCCATCAGCTGATGGCGGGGTGGAGGAGCAGAAGCCAGCCTCCAGCAGCTGATGGCGGGGTGCAGGAGGTGCAGGCAGCCTCCAGCAGCTGATGGCGGGGTGCAGGAGCAGCAGGCAGCCTCCAGCAGCTGATGGCGGGGTGCAGGAGCTGCAACCAGCCTCCAGCTGGTGATGGCGGGGTGGAGGAGCTGCAGCCAGCCTCCAGCAGCCAGCCCCCAGCAGCTGATGGCGGGGTGGAGGAGCAGAAGCCAGCCTCCAGCAGCTGATGGTGGGGTGCAGGAGCTGCAGCCAGCCTCCAGCAGCCAGCCTCCAGCTGGTGATGGCGGGGTGGAGGAGCAGCAGCAGACAGCCTCCAGCAGCCAGCCAGCCTCCAGGAGCTGATGGCGGTGTGTGGGAGCAGCAGCCAGCCTCCAGCGTTCAGCCAGCATCCATCAGCTGATGGCGGTGTGAAGGAGCTGCAGCCAGCCTCCAGCAGGTCATGGTGGGGTGGAGGAGCAGCAGCCAGCCTCCAGCAGCTGATGGCGGGTTGCAGGAGCTGCAGCCAGCCTCCAGCAAATGATGGCGGGGTGCAGGAGCTGCAGGCAGCCTCCAGCAGCTGATGGCGGGGTGCAGGAGCAGCAGGCAGCCTCCAGCTGCTGATGACGGGGTGCAGGAGCTGCAACCAGCCTCCAGCTGGTGATGGTGGGGTGGAGGAGCTGCAGCCAGCCTCGAACAGCTGATGGCAGGGTGCAGGAGCAGCAGCCAGCCTCCAGCAGCTGATGGCGGGGCGCAGGAGCTGCAGGCAGCCTCCAGCAGCTGATGGCGGGGTGCAGGAGCAGCAGCCAGCCTCCAGCTGGTGATGGCGGGGTGAAGGAGCTGCAGCCAGCCACCAGCAGCTGATGGCGGGGTGAAGGAGCTGCAGCCAGCCACCAGCAGCTGATGGCGGGGTGGAGGAGCTGCAGCCAGCGTCCAGCAGCTGATGGTTGGGTGGTGGAGGAGCAGCAGCCAGCCTCCAGCAGCTGATGGCGGGGTGCAGGAGCAGCAGCCAGCGTCCAGCAGCTGATGGTTGGGTGGAGGAGCAGCAGCCAGCCTCCAGCAGCTGCTGGCGGGGTGCAGGAGCAGCAGCCAGCCTCCAGCAGCTGATGGCGGGGTGCAGGAGCTGCAGGCAGCCTCCAGCAGCTGATGGCGGTGTGCAGGAGCTGCAGCCAGCCTCCAGCAGCTGATGGCGGGGTGCAGGGGCTGCAGGCAGCCTCCAGCAGCTGATGGCGGGGTGCAGGAGCTGCAACCAGCCTCCAGCTGGTGATGGCGGGGTGGAGGAGCAGCAGCCAGCCTCCAGCAGCCAGCCTCCAGCTGCTGATGGCGGGGTGGAGGAACAGAAGCCTCCAGCAGCTGATGGCAGGGTGCAGGAGCAGCAGCCAGCCTCCAGCTGGTGATGGCGGGGTGGAGGAGCTGAAACCTGGGTCGGACCTGGTCTGCAGCAGGGCCCATTACCACTCAGAAGCTGATGGCAGTGTGTGTTTAGGTCCCTGCGGGGTGGATGAGCTGAAACCTGGGTCAGACTTGGTGTGCAGCAGGGCTCAGCACCCTCCAGAAGCCGATGACAGTGTGTCTTTAACTCCCTGCCTGGTGGGAGAGCTGAAAGCTGGGTCGGACCTGGTCTTTAGCAGAGCTCAGCAGCCTCCAGAAGCTGATGGCAGTGTGTGTTTCATCCCCTGCGGGGTGGGAGAGCTGAAACGTGGGTCGGACCTGGTCTGCAGCAGGGCCCATCACCATCCAGAAGCTGACGGCGGTGTGTGTTTAAGTCCCTGCGGGGTGGGAGAGCCATAACCTGGGTCGGACCTGGTCTGCAGCAGAGCTCAGCAGCCTCCAGAACCTGATGGCAGTGTGTCTTTAATCCACTGCGGGGTGCAGGAGCTGAAACCTGGGTCGGACCTGGTCTGCAGCAGGGCTCAGCAGCCAGCAGAAGGTGACGGCAGTGTGTGTTTAGTTCCCTGCGGGGTGCAGGAGCTGAAACCTGGGTCGGACCTGGTCTGCAGCAGAGCTCAGCAGCCAGCAGAAGGTGATGGCAGTGTGTGTTTAAGTCCCTGCCTGGTGGGAGAGCTGAAACCTGGGTCGGACCTGGTCTATAGAAGAGCTCAGCAGCCTCCAGAAGCTGATGGCAGTGTGTGTGTTTTGGTCCCTGCGGGGTGCAGGAGCAGGAACCCGGGTCGGACCTGGTCTATAGCGGAGCTCAGCAGCCTCCAGCAGCTGATGGCAGTGTGTGTTTAATTCCCTGCCTGGTGGGAGAGCTGTAACCCGGGTCGGACTTGGTCTGCAGCAGGGCCCATCACCATCCAGAAGCTGATGGCAGTGTGTCTTTAATTCCCTGCGGGGTGGAGGAGCAGAAACCTGGGTCGGACCTGGTCTATAGCAGAGCTCAGCAGCCTCCAGAAGCTGATGGCAGTGTGTGTTCAAGTCCCTGCGGGGTGGGAGAGCTGAAACCTGGGTCGGACCTGGTCTATAGAAGAGCTCAGCAGCCTCCAGCAGCTGATGGCAGTGTGTGTTTAAGTCCCTGCGGGGTGGGAGAGCTATATCCCGGGTCGGACCTGGTCTATAGCAGAGCTCAGCAGCCTCCAGCAGCTGATGGCAGTGTGTGTTTAAGTCCCTGCGGGGTGGGAGAGCTGAAACCTCGGTCGGACCTGGTCTATGGCAGAGCTCAGCAGCCTCCAGAAGCTGATGGCAGCGTGCCTCTAAGTCCCTGCCTGGTGGGAGAGCTGAAACCTGGGTCGGACATGGTCTGCAGCAGGGCTCGGCAGCCTCCAGCAGCTGATGGCAGTGTGTCTTTAAGTCCCTGCCTGGTGGGAGAGCTGAAACCTGGGTCGGACCTGGTCTATAGCAGAGCTCAGCAGCCTCCAGCAGCTGATGGCAGTGTGTGTTTAAGTCCCTGCCTGGTGTGAGAGCTGAAACCTGGGTCGGACCTGGTCTATAGAAGAGCTCAGCAGCCTCCAGCAGCTGATGGCAGTGTGTCTTTAAGTCACTGCCTGGTGGGAGAGCTGAAACCTGGGTCGGACCTGGTCTATAGTAGAGCTCAGCAGCCTCCAGCAGCTGATTGCAGTGTGTGTTTAAGTCCCTGCCTGGTGGGAGAGCTGATATCCGGGTCGGACCTGGTCCACAGCAGGGCCCATCACCCTCCAGAAGCTGGTGGCAGTGTGTGTTTAAGTCCCTGCGGGGTGCAGGAGCAGAAACCTGGGTGGGACCTGGTCTGCAGCAGAGCTCGGCAGCCTCCAGCAGCTGATGGCAGTGAGTGTTTAAGTCCCTGCGGGGTGGGAGAGCTATATCCCGGGTCAGACCTGGTCTAAAGCAGGGCCCATCACCCTCCAGAAGCTGGTGGCAGTGTGTGTTTAAGTCCCTGCGGGGTGGAGGAGCAGAAACCTGGGTCGGACCCGGTCTACAGCAGAGCTCAGCAGCCCCCAGAAGCTGATGGCAGTGTGTGTGTGTGTGTGTGTGTTTAAGTCTCTGCCTGGTTGGAGAGCCGATACCTGGGTCGGACCTGGTCTGCAGCAGGGCTCAGCAGCCTCCAGAAGCTGATGGCAGTGTGTCTTTCATTCCCTGCGGGGTGCAGGAGCAGAAACCTGGGTCGGACCTGGTCTATAGCGGAGCTCAGCAGCCTCCAGCAGCTGATGGCAGTGTGTGTGTTAAAGACCCTGCGGGGTGGGAGAGCTGAAACCTGGGTCGGACCTGGTCTGCAGCAGGGCTCAGCAGCCCCCAGAAGCTGATGGCTGTGTGTGTTTAAGTCCCTGCGGGGTGGGAGAGCTGAAACCTGGGTCGGACCTGGCCCGCAGCAGGGCCCATCACCCTCCAGAAGCTGATGGCGGTGTGGGTTTAAGTCCCTGCGGGGTTGAGGAGCTGAAACCTGGGTCGGACCTGGTCTGCAGCAGGGCCCATCACCATCCAGAAGCTGATGGCTGTGTGTGTTTAAGTCCCAGGGGGGTGGGAGAGCCATAACCTGGGTCGGACCTGGTCTGCAGCAGGGCTCAGCAGCCTCCAGTTGCAGATGGCAGTGTGTGTTTAGTTCCCTGCGGGGTGCAGGAGCTGAAACCTGGGTCGGACCTGGTCTATAGCAGAGCTCAGCAGCCTCCAGAAGCTGATGGCAGTGTGTCTTCAATTCCCTGCGGGGTGCAGGAGCTGATACCTGGGTCGGACCTGGTCTGCAGCAGGGCCCATCACCATCCAGACGCTGATGGCAGTGTGTGTTTAAGTCCTAGTGGGCTGCAGGAGCTGAAACCTGGGTCGGACCTGCTCTATAGTAGAGCTCAGCAGCCTCCAGAAGCTGATGGCAGTGTGTCTTTAAGTCCCTGCGGGGTGGGATAGCTGAAACCTGGGTCGGACCTGGTCTGCAGCAGGGCCCATCACCATCCAGACGCTGATGGCAGTGTGTGTTTAAGTCCTAGTGGGCTGCAGGAGCTGAAACCTGGGTCGGACCTGCTCTATAGTAGAGCTCAGCAGCCTCCAGAAGCTGATGGCAGTGTGTCTTTAAGTCCCTGCGGGGTGGGATAGCTGAAACCTGGGTCGGACCTGGTCTGCAGCAGGGCCCATCACCCTCCAGAAGCTGTTGGCAGTGTGTCTTCCATTCCTAGTGGGGCAGGGGAGCAAAGACCTGGGCAGAGGAGCGCCTGTCTGCATCCGATCCGGCCCCTCAGCAGCCCGCCGTGAGCCTTAGAGAACCCCCCCCCCCCCCCAGCGGGCTCCAGGAACCGGGCCCTGCGTCGGACCCAGCTCAGTAAGGCCCTCCCTCGGGCCCTGCAGCAGGTGGCCCCGTCTATGCAGTCGAAAACCCCGCGAAAATCGGTGTAGAAACGCCCGAGAGGCGTGGTGCGGTTCCCCCGGCCGGTACCGGGTCCGGACCGGTCCGGAAGTCCACCCAGAACACTGCCTGGGGCTTCTGGGCGGCTCCCCAGGCGCAGGCAGTCGAAAACCGCGTGAAAATCGGTTCAGAATTGACAAAACGGCGACCTCGTCGCTCCAAAAACTAAGTCCAAACTAAGCCTTTCGCTTATCGCTTAACGCTTAAGGCGGTCGGCCTTATGGCCAGTAAATGAAAAGTGCCTGCGCCCCTGGAGGTTTTGGAAGGTGCGAGCGATGACCATGCTCGGGTTAGTAGGTGAGGCCATCGGAAAACCAGCGTGAGTTGGCGGGTTTGGGTGGCAATCTATTCCAGGCAGAGTCGACTATCTCTGGGCATCAATTTTGGGATTTTTCCGGCTCTGGTTCTGGGAGAAACGCAGGGGCAAAGTGCACGAGCCGCGGCCGATTTTGGTGGCCTGTCCCTGGGCACAAAGTCTGAGGAGTGTGGGCCTGGTTCTCCGAAAAATACCAGTCTGCTGGAGCTCACTCCCATGGCTCCAGGGGGCACGGCACACCCCCCGGTAGCCGACCAAAGTGCTCTACTCGGGCCAGACTCGGACCCACGACCCGGGGTGAGAACCACAACTACTGGTCATCCTTTTGACCTCCAGGGGGCGCGGCAGAGCCTCCCCAGTCCGACGCAAGTGCCCCACTTGGGCCATACTCAGACCCACGGCCCGGGGCGAGAACCACAACTACTGGTCATCCTTTAGACCTCCAGGGGGCCCGGCACAGCCTCCCTAGACCGACACAAGTGCTCCACTTGGGCTGTACTCTGACCCAAGTCCCGGTGCGAGAACCACAACTACTGGTCATCCTTTAGACCTCCAGGGGGCCCGGCACAGCCTCCCTAGGCCGACACAAGTGCTCCACTTGGGCTATACTCTGACCCAAGTCCCGGGGCGAGAACCACAACTACTGGTCATCCTTTTGACCTCATGGTCATCCTTTAGATCTCCAGGGGGCCCGGCACAGCCTCCCTAGGCCGACACAAGTGCTCCACTTGGGCTATACTCTGACCCAAGTCCCGGGGCGAGAACCACAACTACTGGTCATCCTTTAGACCTCCAGGGGGCACGGCACACCCCCCGGTAGCCGACCAAAGTGCTCTACTCGGGCCAGACTCGGACCCACGACCCGGGGTGAGAACCACAACTACTGGTCATCCTTTAGACCTCCAGGGGGCCCGGCACAGCCTCCCTAGTCCGACACAAGTGCTCCACTTGGGCTATACTCTGACCCAAGTCCCGGGGCGAGAACCACAACTACTGGTCATCCTTTAGACCTCCAGGGGGACCGGCACAGCCTCCCTAGACCGACACAAGTGCACCACTTGGGCCATACTCTGACCCAAGTCCCGGGGCGAGAACCACAACTACTGGTCATCCTTTTGACCTCATGGTCATCCTTTAGACCTCAAGGGGGCACGGCAGAGCCTCCCTAGTCCGACACAAGTGTCCCACTTGGGCTATACTATGACCCAAGTCCCGGGGCGAGAACCACAACTACTGGTCATCCTTTAGACCTCAAGGGGGCACGGCAGAGCCTCCCTAGTCCGACACAAGTGTCCCACTTGGGCCATACTCAGACCCACGGCCCGGGGCGAGAACCACAACTACTGGTCATCCTTTAGACCTCCAGGGGGCCCGGCACAGCCTCCCTAGTCCGACGCAAGTGCTCCACTTGGGCTGTACTCTGACCCAAGTCCCGGGGCGAGAACCACAACTAATGGTCATCCTTTAGACCTCCAGGGGGCACGGCACAGCCTCCCTAGTCCGACACAAGTGCTCCACTTGGGCTATACTCTGACCCAAGTCCCGGGGCGAGAACCACAACTACTGGTCATCCTTTAGACCTCCAGGGGGCACGGCAGAGCCTCCCTAGTCCGACACAAGTGTCCCACTTGGGCTATTCTCTGACCCAAGTCCCGGGGCGAGAACCACAACTACTGGTCATCCTTTAGACCTCCAGGGGGCACGACACAGCCTCCCTAGTCCGACCCAAGTGCTCCACTTGGGCTATACTATGACCCAAGTCCCGGGGCGAGAACCACAACTACTGGTCATCCTTTAGACCTCCAGGGGGCACGGCACAGCCTCCCTAGTCCGACACAAGTGCTCCACTTGGGCTATACTCTGACCCAAGTCCCGGGGCGAGAACCACAACTACTGGTCATCCTTTAGACCTCCAGGGGGCACGGCACAGCCTCCCTAGTCCGACACAAGTGCTCCACTTGGGCTATACTCTGACCCAAGTCCCGGGGCGAGAACCACAACTACTGGTCATCCTTTTGACCTCATGGTCATCCTTTAGACCTCCAGGGGGCCCGGCACAGCCTCCCTAGGCCGACACAAGTGCTCCACTTGGGCTATACTCTGACCCAAGTCCCGGGGCGAGAACCACAACTACTGGTCATCCTTTAGACCTCCAGGGGGCACGGCACAGCCTCCCTAGTCCGACACAAGTGCTCCACTTGGGCTATACTCTGACCCAAGTCCCGGGGCGAGAACCACAACTACTGGTCATCCTTTTGACCTCATGGTCATCCTTTAGACCTCCAGGGGGCCCGGCACAGCCTCCCTAGACCGACACAAGTGCTCCACTTGGGCTGTACTCTGACCCAAGTCCCGGTGCGAGAACCACAACTACTGGTCATCCTTTAGACCTCCAGGGGGCCCGGCACAGCCTCCCTAGGCCGACACAAGTGCTCCACTTGGGCTATACTCTGACCCAAGTCCCGGGGCGAGAACCACAACTACTGGTCATCCTTTTGACCTCATGGTCATCCTTTAGATCTCCAGGGGGCCCGGCACAGCCTCCCTAGGCCGACACAAGTGCTCCACTTGGGCTATACTCTGACCCAAGTCCCGGGGCGAGAACCACAACTACTGGTCATCCTTTAGACCTCCAGGGGGCACGGCACACCCCCCGGTAGCCGACCAAAGTGCTCTACTCGGGCCAGACTCGGACCCACGACCCGGGGTGAGAACCACAACTACTGGTCATCCTTTAGACCTCCAGGGGGCCCGGCACAGCCTCCCTAGTCCGACACAAGTGCTCCACTTGGGCTATACTCTGACCCAAGTCCCGGGGCGAGAACCACAACTACTGGTCATCCTTTAGACCTCCAGGGGGACCGGCACAGCCTCCCTAGACCGACACAAGTGCACCACTTGGGCCATACTCTGACCCAAGTCCCGGGGCGAGAACCACAACTACTGGTCATCCTTTTGACCTCATGGTCATCCTTTAGACCTCAAGGGGGCACGGCAGAGCCTCCCTAGTCCGACACAAGTGTCCCACTTGGGCTATACTATGACCCAAGTCCCGGGGCGAGAACCACAACTACTGGTCATCCTTTAGACCTCAAGGGGGCACGGCAGAGCCTCCCTAGTCCGACACAAGTGT
>NW_027223077.1:88535-93535 GCF_043380555.1 Nothobranchius furzeri
TTGGAGGAGCTGCAGCCAGCGTCCAGCAGCTGATGGTTGGGTGGTGGAGGAGCAGCAGCCAGCCTCCAGCAGCTGATGGCGGGGTGCAGGAGCAGCAGCCAGCGTCCAGCAGCTGATGGTTGGGTGGAGGAGCAGCAGCCAGCCTCCAGCAGCTGCTGGCGGGGTGCAGGAGCAGCAGCCAGCCTCCAGCAGCTGATGGCGGGGTGCAGGAGCTGCAGGCAGCCTCCAGCAGCTGATGGCGGTGTGCAGGAGCTGCAGCCAGCCTCCAGCAGCTGATGGCGGGGTGCAGGGGCTGCAGGCAGCCTCCAGCAGCTGATGGCGGGGTGCAGGAGCTGCAACCAGCCTCCAGCTGGTGATGGCGGGGTGGAGGAGCAGCAGCCAGCCTCCAGCAGCCAGCCTCCAGCTGCTGATGGCGGGGTGGAGGAACAGAAGCCTCCAGCAGCTGATGGCAGGGTGCAGGAGCAGCAGCCAGCCTCCAGCTGGTGATGGCGGGGTGGAGGAGCTGAAACCTGGGTCGGACCTGGTCTGCAGCAGGGCCCATTACCACTCAGAAGCTGATGGCAGTGTGTGTTTAGGTCCCTGCGGGGTGGATGAGCTGAAACCTGGGTCAGACTTGGTGTGCAGCAGGGCTCAGCACCCTCCAGAAGCCGATGACAGTGTGTCTTTAACTCCCTGCCTGGTGGGAGAGCTGAAAGCTGGGTCGGACCTGGTCTTTAGCAGAGCTCAGCAGCCTCCAGAAGCTGATGGCAGTGTGTGTTTCATCCCCTGCGGGGTGGGAGAGCTGAAACGTGGGTCGGACCTGGTCTGCAGCAGGGCCCATCACCATCCAGAAGCTGACGGCGGTGTGTGTTTAAGTCCCTGCGGGGTGGGAGAGCCATAACCTGGGTCGGACCTGGTCTGCAGCAGAGCTCAGCAGCCTCCAGAACCTGATGGCAGTGTGTCTTTAATCCACTGCGGGGTGCAGGAGCTGAAACCTGGGTCGGACCTGGTCTGCAGCAGGGCTCAGCAGCCAGCAGAAGGTGACGGCAGTGTGTGTTTAGTTCCCTGCGGGGTGCAGGAGCTGAAACCTGGGTCGGACCTGGTCTGCAGCAGAGCTCAGCAGCCAGCAGAAGGTGATGGCAGTGTGTGTTTAAGTCCCTGCCTGGTGGGAGAGCTGAAACCTGGGTCGGACCTGGTCTATAGAAGAGCTCAGCAGCCTCCAGAAGCTGATGGCAGTGTGTGTGTTTTGGTCCCTGCGGGGTGCAGGAGCAGGAACCCGGGTCGGACCTGGTCTATAGCGGAGCTCAGCAGCCTCCAGCAGCTGATGGCAGTGTGTGTTTAATTCCCTGCCTGGTGGGAGAGCTGTAACCCGGGTCGGACTTGGTCTGCAGCAGGGCCCATCACCATCCAGAAGCTGATGGCAGTGTGTCTTTAATTCCCTGCGGGGTGGAGGAGCAGAAACCTGGGTCGGACCTGGTCTATAGCAGAGCTCAGCAGCCTCCAGAAGCTGATGGCAGTGTGTGTTCAAGTCCCTGCGGGGTGGGAGAGCTGAAACCTGGGTCGGACCTGGTCTATAGAAGAGCTCAGCAGCCTCCAGCAGCTGATGGCAGTGTGTGTTTAAGTCCCTGCGGGGTGGGAGAGCTATATCCCGGGTCGGACCTGGTCTATAGCAGAGCTCAGCAGCCTCCAGCAGCTGATGGCAGTGTGTGTTTAAGTCCCTGCGGGGTGGGAGAGCTGAAACCTCGGTCGGACCTGGTCTATGGCAGAGCTCAGCAGCCTCCAGAAGCTGATGGCAGCGTGCCTCTAAGTCCCTGCCTGGTGGGAGAGCTGAAACCTGGGTCGGACATGGTCTGCAGCAGGGCTCGGCAGCCTCCAGCAGCTGATGGCAGTGTGTCTTTAAGTCCCTGCCTGGTGGGAGAGCTGAAACCTGGGTCGGACCTGGTCTATAGCAGAGCTCAGCAGCCTCCAGCAGCTGATGGCAGTGTGTGTTTAAGTCCCTGCCTGGTGTGAGAGCTGAAACCTGGGTCGGACCTGGTCTATAGAAGAGCTCAGCAGCCTCCAGCAGCTGATGGCAGTGTGTCTTTAAGTCACTGCCTGGTGGGAGAGCTGAAACCTGGGTCGGACCTGGTCTATAGTAGAGCTCAGCAGCCTCCAGCAGCTGATTGCAGTGTGTGTTTAAGTCCCTGCCTGGTGGGAGAGCTGATATCCGGGTCGGACCTGGTCCACAGCAGGGCCCATCACCCTCCAGAAGCTGGTGGCAGTGTGTGTTTAAGTCCCTGCGGGGTGCAGGAGCAGAAACCTGGGTGGGACCTGGTCTGCAGCAGAGCTCGGCAGCCTCCAGCAGCTGATGGCAGTGAGTGTTTAAGTCCCTGCGGGGTGGGAGAGCTATATCCCGGGTCAGACCTGGTCTAAAGCAGGGCCCATCACCCTCCAGAAGCTGGTGGCAGTGTGTGTTTAAGTCCCTGCGGGGTGGAGGAGCAGAAACCTGGGTCGGACCCGGTCTACAGCAGAGCTCAGCAGCCCCCAGAAGCTGATGGCAGTGTGTGTGTGTGTGTGTGTGTTTAAGTCTCTGCCTGGTTGGAGAGCCGATACCTGGGTCGGACCTGGTCTGCAGCAGGGCTCAGCAGCCTCCAGAAGCTGATGGCAGTGTGTCTTTCATTCCCTGCGGGGTGCAGGAGCAGAAACCTGGGTCGGACCTGGTCTATAGCGGAGCTCAGCAGCCTCCAGCAGCTGATGGCAGTGTGTGTGTTAAAGACCCTGCGGGGTGGGAGAGCTGAAACCTGGGTCGGACCTGGTCTGCAGCAGGGCTCAGCAGCCCCCAGAAGCTGATGGCTGTGTGTGTTTAAGTCCCTGCGGGGTGGGAGAGCTGAAACCTGGGTCGGACCTGGCCCGCAGCAGGGCCCATCACCCTCCAGAAGCTGATGGCGGTGTGGGTTTAAGTCCCTGCGGGGTTGAGGAGCTGAAACCTGGGTCGGACCTGGTCTGCAGCAGGGCCCATCACCATCCAGAAGCTGATGGCTGTGTGTGTTTAAGTCCCAGGGGGGTGGGAGAGCCATAACCTGGGTCGGACCTGGTCTGCAGCAGGGCTCAGCAGCCTCCAGTTGCAGATGGCAGTGTGTGTTTAGTTCCCTGCGGGGTGCAGGAGCTGAAACCTGGGTCGGACCTGGTCTATAGCAGAGCTCAGCAGCCTCCAGAAGCTGATGGCAGTGTGTCTTCAATTCCCTGCGGGGTGCAGGAGCTGATACCTGGGTCGGACCTGGTCTGCAGCAGGGCCCATCACCATCCAGACGCTGATGGCAGTGTGTGTTTAAGTCCTAGTGGGCTGCAGGAGCTGAAACCTGGGTCGGACCTGCTCTATAGTAGAGCTCAGCAGCCTCCAGAAGCTGATGGCAGTGTGTCTTTAAGTCCCTGCGGGGTGGGATAGCTGAAACCTGGGTCGGACCTGGTCTGCAGCAGGGCCCATCACCATCCAGACGCTGATGGCAGTGTGTGTTTTAAGTCCTAGTGGGCTGCAGGAGCTGAAACCTGGGTCGGACCTGCTCTATAGTAGAGCTCAGCAGCCTCCAGAAGCTGATGGCAGTGTGTCTTTAAGTCCCTGCGGGGTGGGATAGCTGAAACCTGGGTCGGACCTGGTCTGCAGCAGGGCCCATCACCCTCCAGAAGCTGTTGGCAGTGTGTCTTCCATTCCTAGTGGGGCAGGGGAGCAAAGACCTGGGCAGAGGAGCGCCTGTCTGCATCCGATCCGGCCCCTCAGCAGCCCGCCGTGAGCCTTAGAGAACCCCCCCCCCCCCCAGCGGGCTCCAGGAACCGGGCCCCTGCGTCGGACCCAGCTCAGTAAGGCCCTCCCTCGGGCCCTGCAGCAGGTGGCCCCGTCTATGCAGTCGAAAACCCCGCGAAATCGGTGTAGAAACGCCCGAGAGGCGTGGTGCGGTTCCCCGGCCGGTACCGGGTCCGGACCGGTCCGGAAGTCCACCCAGAACACTGCCTGGGGCTTCTGGGCGGCTCCCCAGGCGCAGGCAGTCGAAAACCGCGTGAAAATCGGTTCAGAATTGACAAAACGGCGACCTCGTCGCTCCAAAAACTAAGTCCAAACTAAGCCTTTCGCTTATCGCTTAACGCTTAAGGCGGTCGGCCTTATGGCCAGTAAATGAAAAGTGCCTGCGCCCCTGGAGGTTTTGGAAGGTGCGAGCGATGACCATGCTCGGGTTAGTAGGTGAGGCCATCGGAAAACCAGCGTGAGTTGGCGGGTTTGGGTGGCAATCTATTCCAGGCAGAGTCGACTATCTCTGGGCATCAATTTTGGGATTTTTCCGGCTCTGGTTCTGGGAGAAACGCAGGGGCAAAGTGCACGAGCCGCGGCCGATTTTGGTGGCCTGTCCCTGGGCACAAAGTCTGAGGAGTGTGGGCCTGGTTCTCCGAAAAATACCAGTCTGCTGGAGCTCACTCCCATGGCTCCAGGGGGCACGGCACACCCCCCGGTAGCCGACCAAAGTGCTCTACTCGGGCCAGACTCGGACCCACGACCCGGGGTGAGAACCACAACTACTGGTCATCCTTTTGACCTCCAGGGGGCGCGGCAGAGCCTCCCCAGTCCGACGCAAGTGCCCCACTTGGGCCATACTCAGACCCACGGCCCGGGGCGAGAACCACAACTACTGGTCATCCTTTAGACCTCCAGGGGGCCCGGCACAGCCTCCCTAGACCGACACAAGTGCTCCACTTGGGCTGTACTCTGACCCAAGTCCCGGTGCGAGAACCACAACTACTGGTCATCCTTTAGACCTCCAGGGGGCCCGGCACAGCCTCCCTAGGCCGACACAAGTGCTCCACTTGGGCTATACTCTGACCCAAGTCCCGGGGCGAGAACCACAACTACTGGTCATCCTTTTGACCTCATGGTCATCCTTTAGATCTCCAGGGGGCCCGGCACAGCCTCCCTAGGCCGACACAAGTGCTCCACTTGGGCTATACTCTGACCCAAGTCCCGGGCGAGAACCACAACTACTGGTCATCCTTTAGAC
>NW_027223077.1:106035-113535 GCF_043380555.1 Nothobranchius furzeri
CTCCAGCGGCCAGCCAGCCTCCAGCAGCTGATGGCGGGGTGGAGGAGCTGCAGCCAGCGTCCATCAGCTGATGGCGGGGTGGAAGAGCAGCAGGCAGCCTCCAGCTGGTGATGGCGGGGTGGAGGAGCTGCAGCCAGCGTCCAGCAGCTGATGGCGGGGTGCAGGAGCAGCAGCCAGCCTCCAGCAGCTGATGGCGGGGTGGAGGAGCTGCAGCCAGCCTCCAGCAGCCAGCCTCCAGCTAGTGATGGCGGGGTGGAGAAGCAGGCAGCCTCCGTCAGCTGATGGCGGGGTGGAGGAGCAGAAGCCAGCCTCCAGCAGCTGATGGCGGGGTGCAGGAGCTGCAGCCAGCGTCCAGCAGCTGATGGTGGGGTGGAGGAGCTGCAGCCAGCCTCCAGCAGCCAGCCTCCAGCTAGTGATGGCGGGGTGGAGAAGCAGGCAGCCTCCGTCAGCTGATGGCGGGGTGGAGGAGCAGAAGCCAGCCTCCAGCAGCTGATGGCGGGGTGCAGGAGCTGCAGCCAGCGTCCAGCAGCTGATGGTGGGGTGGAGGAGCTGCAGCCAGCGTCCAGCAGCTGATGGTGGGGTGGAGGAGCTGCAGCCAGCCTCCAGCAGCCAGCCTCCAGCAGCTGATGGCGGGGTGCAGGAGCAGCAGCCAGCCTCCAGCAGCTGATGGCGGGGTGCAGGAGCAGCAGGCAGCCTCCAGCAGCTGATGGCGGGGTGGAGGAGCAGAAGCCAGCCTCCAGCAGCTGATGGCGGGGTGCAGGAGCTGCAGCCAGCGTCCAGCAGCTGATGGTGGGGTGGAGGAGCTGCAGCCAGCGTCCAGCAGCTGATGGTTGGGTGGAGGAGCAGCAGCCAGCCTCCAGCAGCCAGCCTCCAGCTAGTGATGGCGGGGTGGAGAAGCAGGCAGCCTCCATCAGCTGATGGCGGGGTGGAGGAGCAGAAGCCAGCCTCCAGCTGGTGATGGCGGGGTGCAGGAGCTGCAGGCAGCCTCCAGCAGCTGATGGCGGGGTGCAGGAGCTGCAGGCAGCCTCCAGCAGCTGATGGCGGGGTGGAGGAGCTGCAGCCAGCGTCCAGCAGCTGATGGTGGGGTGGAGGAGCTGCAGCCAGCGTCCAGCAGCTGATGGTTGGGTGGAGGAGCAGCAGCCAGCCTCCAGCAGCTGATGGCGGGGTGCAGGAGCAGCAGCCAGCCTCCAGCAGCTGATGGCGGGGTGGAGGAGCTGCAGCCAGCCTCCAGCAGCCAGCCTCCAGCTAGTGATGGCGGGGTGGAGAAGCAGGCAGCCTCCATCAGCTGATGGCGGGGTGGAGGAGCAGAAGCCAGCCTCCAGCTGGTGATGGCGGGGTGCAGGAGCTGCAGGCAGCCTCCAGCAGCTGATGGCGGGGTGGAGGAGCTGCAGCCAGCCTCCAGCAGCCAGCCTCCAGCTAGTGATGGCGGGGTGGAGAAGCAGGCAGCCTCCATCAGCTGATGGCGGGGTGGAGGAGCAGAAGCCAGCCTCCAGCAGCTGATGGCGGGGTGCAGGAGGTGCAGGCAGCCTCCAGCAGCTGATGGCGGGGTGCAGGAGCAGCAGGCAGCCTCCAGCAGCTGATGGCGGGGTGCAGGAGCTGCAACCAGCCTCCAGCTGGTGATGGCGGGGTGGAGGAGCTGCAGCCAGCCTCCAGCAGCCAGCCCCCAGCAGCTGATGGCGGGGTGGAGGAGCAGAAGCCAGCCTCCAGCAGCTGATGGTGGGGTGCAGGAGCTGCAGCCAGCCTCCAGCAGCCAGCCTCCAGCTGGTGATGGCGGGGTGGAGGAGCAGCAGCAGACAGCCTCCAGCAGCCAGCCAGCCTCCAGGAGCTGATGGCGGTGTGTGGGAGCAGCAGCCAGCCTCCAGCGTTCAGCCAGCATCCATCAGCTGATGGCGGTGTGAAGGAGCTGCAGCCAGCCTCCAGCAGGTCATGGTGGGGTGGAGGAGCAGCAGCCAGCCTCCAGCAGCTGATGGCGGGTTGCAGGAGCTGCAGCCAGCCTCCAGCAAATGATGGCGGGGTGCAGGAGCTGCAGGCAGCCTCCAGCAGCTGATGGCGGGGTGCAGGAGCAGCAGGCAGCCTCCAGCTGCTGATGACGGGGTGCAGGAGCTGCAACCAGCCTCCAGCTGGTGATGGTGGGGTGGAGGAGCTGCAGCCAGCCTCGAACAGCTGATGGCAGGGTGCAGGAGCAGCAGCCAGCCTCCAGCAGCTGATGGCGGGGCGCAGGAGCTGCAGGCAGCCTCCAGCAGCTGATGGCGGGGTGCAGGAGCAGCAGCCAGCCTCCAGCTGGTGATGGCGGGGTGAAGGAGCTGCAGCCAGCCACCAGCAGCTGATGGCGGGGTGAAGGAGCTGCAGCCAGCCACCAGCAGCTGATGGCGGGGTGGAGGAGCTGCAGCCAGCGTCCAGCAGCTGATGGTTGGGTGGTGGAGGAGCAGCAGCCAGCCTCCAGCAGCTGATGGCGGGGTGCAGGAGCAGCAGCCAGCGTCCAGCAGCTGATGGTTGGGTGGAGGAGCAGCAGCCAGCCTCCAGCAGCTGCTGGCGGGGTGCAGGAGCAGCAGCCAGCCTCCAGCAGCTGATGGCGGGGTGCAGGAGCTGCAGGCAGCCTCCAGCAGCTGATGGCGGTGTGCAGGAGCTGCAGCCAGCCTCCAGCAGCTGATGGCGGGGTGCAGGGGCTGCAGGCAGCCTCCAGCAGCTGATGGCGGGGTGCAGGAGCTGCAACCAGCCTCCAGCTGGTGATGGCGGGGTGGAGGAGCAGCAGCCAGCCTCCAGCAGCCAGCCTCCAGCTGCTGATGGCGGGGTGGAGGAACAGAAGCCTCCAGCAGCTGATGGCAGGGTGCAGGAGCAGCAGCCAGCCTCCAGCTGGTGATGGCGGGGTGGAGGAGCTGAAACCTGGGTCGGACCTGGTCTGCAGCAGGGCCCATTACCACTCAGAAGCTGATGGCAGTGTGTGTTTAGGTCCCTGCGGGGTGGATGAGCTGAAACCTGGGTCAGACTTGGTGTGCAGCAGGGCTCAGCACCCTCCAGAAGCCGATGACAGTGTGTCTTTAACTCCCTGCCTGGTGGGAGAGCTGAAAGCTGGGTCGGACCTGGTCTTTAGCAGAGCTCAGCAGCCTCCAGAAGCTGATGGCAGTGTGTGTTTCATCCCCTGCGGGGTGGGAGAGCTGAAACGTGGGTCGGACCTGGTCTGCAGCAGGGCCCATCACCATCCAGAAGCTGACGGCGGTGTGTGTTTAAGTCCCTGCGGGGTGGGAGAGCCATAACCTGGGTCGGACCTGGTCTGCAGCAGAGCTCAGCAGCCTCCAGAACCTGATGGCAGTGTGTCTTTAATCCACTGCGGGGTGCAGGAGCTGAAACCTGGGTCGGACCTGGTCTGCAGCAGGGCTCAGCAGCCAGCAGAAGGTGACGGCAGTGTGTGTTTAGTTCCCTGCGGGGTGCAGGAGCTGAAACCTGGGTCGGACCTGGTCTGCAGCAGAGCTCAGCAGCCAGCAGAAGGTGATGGCAGTGTGTGTTTAAGTCCCTGCCTGGTGGGAGAGCTGAAACCTGGGTCGGACCTGGTCTATAGAAGAGCTCAGCAGCCTCCAGAAGCTGATGGCAGTGTGTGTGTTTTGGTCCCTGCGGGGTGCACGAGCAGGAACCCGGGTCGGACCTGGTCTATAGCGGAGCTCAGCAGCCTCCAGCAGCTGATGGCAGTGTGTGTTTAATTCCCTGCCTGGTGGGAGAGCTGTAACCCGGGTCGGACTTGGTCTGCAGCAGGGCCCATCACCATCCAGAAGCTGATGGCAGTGTGTCTTTAATTCCCTGCGGGGTGGAGGAGCAGAAACCTGGGTCGGACCTGGTCTATAGCAGAGCTCAGCAGCCTCCAGAAGCTGATGGCAGTGTGTGTTCAAGTCCCTGCGGGGTGGGAGAGCTGAAACCTGGGTCGGACCTGGTCTATAGAAGAGCTCAGCAGCCTCCAGCAGCTGATGGCAGTGTGTGTTTAAGTCCCTGCGGGGTGGGAGAGCTATATCCCGGGTCGGACCTGGTCTATAGCAGAGCTCAGCAGCCTCCAGCAGCTGATGGCAGTGTGTGTTTAAGTCCCTGCGGGGTGGGAGAGCTGAAACCTCGGTCGGACCTGGTCTATGGCAGAGCTCAGCAGCCTCCAGAAGCTGATGGCAGCGTGCCTCTAAGTCCCTGCCTGGTGGGAGAGCTGAAACCTGGGTCGGACATGGTCTGCAGCAGGGCTCGGCAGCCTCCAGCAGCTGATGGCAGTGTGTCTTTAAGTCCCTGCCTGGTGGGAGAGCTGAAACCTGGGTCGGACCTGGTCTATAGCAGAGCTCAGCAGCCTCCAGCAGCTGATGGCAGTGTGTGTTTAAGTCCCTGCCTGGTGTGAGAGCTGAAACCTGGGTCGGACCTGGTCTATAGAAGAGCTCAGCAGCCTCCAGCAGCTGATGGCAGTGTGTCTTTAAGTCACTGCCTGGTGGGAGAGCTGAAACCTGGGTCGGACCTGGTCTATAGTAGAGCTCAGCAGCCTCCAGCAGCTGATTGCAGTGTGTGTTTAAGTCCCTGCCTGGTGGGAGAGCTGATATCCGGGTCGGACCTGGTCCACAGCAGGGCCCATCACCCTCCAGAAGCTGGTGGCAGTGTGTGTTTAAGTCCCTGCGGGGTGCAGGAGCAGAAACCTGGGTGGGACCTGGTCTGCAGCAGAGCTCGGCAGCCTCCAGCAGCTGATGGCAGTGAGTGTTTAAGTCCCTGCGGGGTGGGAGAGCTATATCCCGGGTCAGACCTGGTCTAAAGCAGGGCCCATCACCCTCCAGAAGCTGGTGGCAGTGTGTGTTTAAGTCCCTGCGGGGTGGAGGAGCAGAAACCTGGGTCGGACCCGGTCTACAGCAGAGCTCAGCAGCCCCCAGAAGCTGATGGCAGTGTGTGTGTGTGTGTGTGTGTTTAAGTCTCTGCCTGGTTGGAGAGCCGATACCTGGGTCGGACCTGGTCTGCAGCAGGGCTCAGCAGCCTCCAGAAGCTGATGGCAGTGTGTCTTTCATTCCCTGCGGGGTGCAGGAGCAGAAACCTGGGTCGGACCTGGTCTATAGCGGAGCTCAGCAGCCTCCAGCAGCTGATGGCAGTGTGTGTGTTAAAGACCCTGCGGGGTGGGAGAGCTGAAACCTGGGTCGGACCTGGTCTGCAGCAGGGCTCAGCAGCCCCCAGAAGCTGATGGCTGTGTGTGTTTAAGTCCCTGCGGGGTGGGAGAGCTGAAACCTGGGTCGGACCTGGCCCGCAGCAGGGCCCATCACCCTCCAGAAGCTGATGGCGGTGTGGGTTTAAGTCCCTGCGGGGTTGAGGAGCTGAAACCTGGGTCGGACCTGGTCTGCAGCAGGGCCCATCACCATCCAGAAGCTGATGGCTGTGTGTGTTTAAGTCCCAGGGGGGTGGGAGAGCCATAACCTGGGTCGGACCTGGTCTGCAGCAGGGCTCAGCAGCCTCCAGTTGCAGATGGCAGTGTGTGTTTAGTTCCCTGCGGGGTGCAGGAGCTGAAACCTGGGTCGGACCTGGTCTATAGCAGAGCTCAGCAGCCTCCAGAAGCTGATGGCAGTGTGTCTTCAATTCCCTGCGGGGTGCAGGAGCTGATACCTGGGTCGGACCTGGTCTGCAGCAGGGCCCATCACCATCCAGACGCTGATGGCAGTGTGTGTTTAAGTCCTAGTGGGCTGCAGGAGCTGAAACCTGGGTCGGACCTGCTCTATAGTAGAGCTCAGCAGCCTCCAGAAGCTGATGGCAGTGTGTCTTTAAGTCCCTGCGGGGTGGGATAGCTGAAACCTGGGTCGGACCTGGTCTGCAGCAGGGCCCATCACCATCCAGACGCTGATGGCAGTGTGTGTTTAAGTCCTAGTGGGCTGCAGGAGCTGAAACCTGGGTCGGACCTGCTCTATAGTAGAGCTCAGCAGCCTCCAGAAGCTGATGGCAGTGTGTCTTTAAGTCCCTGCGGGGTGGGATAGCTGAAACCTGGGTCGGACCTGGTCTGCAGCAGGGCCCATCACCCTCCAGAAGCTGTTGGCAGTGTGTCTTCCATTCCAAGTGGGGCAGGGGAGCAAAGACCTGGGCAGAGGAGCGCCTGTCTGCATCCGATCCGGCCCCTCAGCAGCCCGCCGTGAGCCTTAGAGAACCCCCCCCCCCCCCCAGCGGGCTCCAGGAACCGGGCCCTGCGTCGGACCCAGCTCAGTAAGGCCCTCCCTCGGGCCCTGCAGCAGGTGGCCCCGTCTATGCAGTCGAAAACCCCGCGAAAATCGGTGTAGAAACGCCCGAGAGGCGTGGTGCGGTTCCCCCGGCCGGTACCGGGTCCGGACCGGTCCGGAAGTCCACCCAGAACACTGCCTGGGGCTTCTGGGCGGCTCCCCAGGCGCAGGCAGTCGAAAACCGCGTGAAAATCGGTTCAGAATTGACAAAACGGCGACCTCGTCGCTCCAAAAACTAAGTCCAAACTAAGCCTTTCGCTTATCGCTTAACGCTTAAGGCGGTCGGCCTTATGGCCAGTAAATGAAAAGTGCCTGCGCCCCTGGAGGTTTTGGAAGGTGCGAGCGATGACCATGCTCGGGTTAGTAGGTGAGGCCATCGGAAAACCAGCGTGAGTTGGCGGGTTTGGGTGGCAATCTATTCCAGGCAGAGTCGACTATCTCTGGGCATCAATTTTGGGATTTTTCCGGCTCTGGTTCTGGGAGAAACGCAGGGGCAAAGTGCACGAGCCGCGGCCGATTTTGGTGGCCTGTCCCTGGGCACAAAGTCTGAGGAGTGTGGGCCTGGTTCTCCGAAAAATACCAGTCTGCTGGAGCTCACTCCCATGGCTCCAGGGGGCACGGCACACCCCCCGGTAGCCGACCAAAGTGCTCTACTCGGGCCAGACTCGGACCCACGACCCGGGGTGAGAACCACAACTACTGGTCATCCTTTTGACCTCCAGGGGGCGCGGCAGAGCCTCCCCAGTCCGACGCAAGTGCCCCACTTGGGCCATACTCAGACCCACGGCCCGGGGCGAGAACCACAACTACTGGTCATCCTTTAGACCTCCAGGGGGCCCGGCACAGCCTCCCTAGACCGACACAAGTGCTCCACTTGGGCTGTACTCTGACCCAAGTCCCGGTGCGAGAACCACAACTACTGGTCATCCTTTAGACCTCCAGGGGGCCCGGCACAGCCTCCCTAGGCCGACACAAGTGCTCCACTTGGGCTATACTCTGACCCAAGTCCCGGGGCGAGAACCACAACTACTGGTCATCCTTTTGACCTCATGGTCATCCTTTAGATCTCCAGGGGGCCCGGCACAGCCTCCCTAGGCCGACACAAGTGCTCCACTTGGGCTATACTCTGACCCAAGTCCCGGGGCGAGAACCACAACTACTGGTCATCCTTTAGACCTCCAGGGGGCACGGCACACCCCCCGGTAGCCGACCAAAGTGCTCTACTCGGGCCAGACTCGGACCCACGACCCGGGGTGAGAACCACAACTACTGGTCATCCTTTAGACCTCCAGGGGGCCCG
>NW_027223077.1:126035-133535 GCF_043380555.1 Nothobranchius furzeri
GAGCAGCAGGCAGCCTCCAGCTGGTGATGGCGGGGTGGAGGAGCTGCAGCCAGCGTCCAGCAGCTGATGGCGGGGTGCAGGAGCAGCAGCCAGCCTCCAGCAGCTGATGGCGGGGTGGAGGAGCTGCAGCCAGCCTCCAGCAGCCAGCCTCCAGCTAGTGATGGCGGGGTGGAGAAGCAGGCAGCCTCCGTCAGCTGATGGCGGGGTGGAGGAGCAGAAGCCAGCCTCCAGCAGCTGATGGCGGGGTGCAGGAGCTGCAGCCAGCGTCCAGCAGCTGATGGTGGGGTGGAGGAGCTGCAGCCAGCCTCCAGCAGCCAGCCTCCAGCTAGTGATGGCGGGGTGGAGAAGCAGGCAGCCTCCGTCAGCTGATGGCGGGGTGGAGGAGCAGAAGCCAGCCTCCAGCAGCTGATGGCGGGGTGCAGGAGCTGCAGCCAGCGTCCAGCAGCTGATGGTGGGGTGGAGGAGCTGCAGCCAGCGTCCAGCAGCTGATGGTGGGGTGGAGGAGCTGCAGCCAGCCTCCAGCAGCCAGCCTCCAGCAGCTGATGGCGGGGTGCAGGAGCAGCAGCCAGCCTCCAGCAGCTGATGGCGGGGTGCAGGAGCAGCAGGCAGCCTCCAGCAGCTGATGGCGGGGTGGAGGAGCAGAAGCCAGCCTCCAGCAGCTGATGGCGGGGTGCAGGAGCTGCAGCCAGCGTCCAGCAGCTGATGGTGGGGTGGAGGAGCTGCAGCCAGCGTCCAGCAGCTGATGGTTGGGTGGAGGAGCAGCAGCCAGCCTCCAGCAGCCAGCCTCCAGCTAGTGATGGCGGGGTGGAGAAGCAGGCAGCCTCCATCAGCTGATGGCGGGGTGGAGGAGCAGAAGCCAGCCTCCAGCTGGTGATGGCGGGGTGCAGGAGCTGCAGGCAGCCTCCAGCAGCTGATGGCGGGGTGCAGGAGCTGCAGGCAGCCTCCAGCAGCTGATGGCGGGGTGGAGGAGCTGCAGCCAGCGTCCAGCAGCTGATGGTGGGGTGGAGGAGCTGCAGCCAGCGTCCAGCAGCTGATGGTTGGGTGGAGGAGCAGCAGCCAGCCTCCAGCAGCTGATGGCGGGGTGCAGGAGCAGCAGCCAGCCTCCAGCAGCTGATGGCGGGGTGGAGGAGCTGCAGCCAGCCTCCAGCAGCCAGCCTCCAGCTAGTGATGGCGGGGTGGAGAAGCAGGCAGCCTCCATCAGCTGATGGCGGGGTGGAGGAGCAGAAGCCAGCCTCCAGCTGGTGATGGCGGGGTGCAGGAGCTGCAGGCAGCCTCCAGCAGCTGATGGCGGGGTGGAGGAGCTGCAGCCAGCCTCCAGCAGCCAGCCTCCAGCTAGTGATGGCGGGGTGGAGAAGCAGGCAGCCTCCATCAGCTGATGGCGGGGTGGAGGAGCAGAAGCCAGCCTCCAGCAGCTGATGGCGGGGTGCAGGAGGTGCAGGCAGCCTCCAGCAGCTGATGGCGGGGTGCAGGAGCAGCAGGCAGCCTCCAGCAGCTGATGGCGGGGTGCAGGAGCTGCAACCAGCCTCCAGCTGGTGATGGCGGGGTGGAGGAGCTGCAGCCAGCCTCCAGCAGCCAGCCCCCAGCAGCTGATGGCGGGGTGGAGGAGCAGAAGCCAGCCTCCAGCAGCTGATGGTGGGGTGCAGGAGCTGCAGCCAGCCTCCAGCAGCCAGCCTCCAGCTGGTGATGGCGGGGTGGAGGAGCAGCAGCAGACAGCCTCCAGCAGCCAGCCAGCCTCCAGGAGCTGATGGCGGTGTGTGGGAGCAGCAGCCAGCCTCCAGCGTTCAGCCAGCATCCATCAGCTGATGGCGGTGTGAAGGAGCTGCAGCCAGCCTCCAGCAGGTCATGGTGGGGTGGAGGAGCAGCAGCCAGCCTCCAGCAGCTGATGGCGGGTTGCAGGAGCTGCAGCCAGCCTCCAGCAAATGATGGCGGGGTGCAGGAGCTGCAGGCAGCCTCCAGCAGCTGATGGCGGGGTGCAGGAGCAGCAGGCAGCCTCCAGCTGCTGATGACGGGGTGCAGGAGCTGCAACCAGCCTCCAGCTGGTGATGGTGGGGTGGAGGAGCTGCAGCCAGCCTCGAACAGCTGATGGCAGGGTGCAGGAGCAGCAGCCAGCCTCCAGCAGCTGATGGCGGGGCGCAGGAGCTGCAGGCAGCCTCCAGCAGCTGATGGCGGGGTGCAGGAGCAGCAGCCAGCCTCCAGCTGGTGATGGCGGGGTGAAGGAGCTGCAGCCAGCCACCAGCAGCTGATGGCGGGGTGAAGGAGCTGCAGCCAGCCACCAGCAGCTGATGGCGGGGTGGAGGAGCTGCAGCCAGCGTCCAGCAGCTGATGGTTGGGTGGTGGAGGAGCAGCAGCCAGCCTCCAGCAGCTGATGGCGGGGTGCAGGAGCAGCAGCCAGCGTCCAGCAGCTGATGGTTGGGTGGAGGAGCAGCAGCCAGCCTCCAGCAGCTGCTGGCGGGGTGCAGGAGCAGCAGCCAGCCTCCAGCAGCTGATGGCGGGGTGCAGGAGCTGCAGGCAGCCTCCAGCAGCTGATGGCGGTGTGCAGGAGCTGCAGCCAGCCTCCAGCAGCTGATGGCGGGGTGCAGGGGCTGCAGGCAGCCTCCAGCAGCTGATGGCGGGGTGCAGGAGCTGCAACCAGCCTCCAGCTGGTGATGGCGGGGTGGAGGAGCAGCAGCCAGCCTCCAGCAGCCAGCCTCCAGCTGCTGATGGCGGGGTGGAGGAACAGAAGCCTCCAGCAGCTGATGGCAGGGTGCAGGAGCAGCAGCCAGCCTCCAGCTGGTGATGGCGGGGTGGAGGAGCTGAAACCTGGGTCGGACCTGGTCTGCAGCAGGGCCCATTACCACTCAGAAGCTGATGGCAGTGTGTGTTTAGGTCCCTGCGGGGTGGATGAGCTGAAACCTGGGTCAGACTTGGTGTGCAGCAGGGCTCAGCACCCTCCAGAAGCCGATGACAGTGTGTCTTTAACTCCCTGCCTGGTGGGAGAGCTGAAAGCTGGGTCGGACCTGGTCTTTAGCAGAGCTCAGCAGCCTCCAGAAGCTGATGGCAGTGTGTGTTTCATCCCCTGCGGGGTGGGAGAGCTGAAACGTGGGTCGGACCTGGTCTGCAGCAGGGCCCATCACCATCCAGAAGCTGACGGCGGTGTGTGTTTAAGTCCCTGCGGGGTGGGAGAGCCATAACCTGGGTCGGACCTGGTCTGCAGCAGAGCTCAGCAGCCTCCAGAACCTGATGGCAGTGTGTCTTTAATCCACTGCGGGGTGCAGGAGCTGAAACCTGGGTCGGACCTGGTCTGCAGCAGGGCTCAGCAGCCAGCAGAAGGTGACGGCAGTGTGTGTTTAGTTCCCTGCGGGGTGCAGGAGCTGAAACCTGGGTCGGACCTGGTCTGCAGCAGAGCTCAGCAGCCAGCAGAAGGTGATGGCAGTGTGTGTTTAAGTCCCTGCCTGGTGGGAGAGCTGAAACCTGGGTCGGACCTGGTCTATAGAAGAGCTCAGCAGCCTCCAGAAGCTGATGGCAGTGTGTGTGTTTTGGTCCCTGCGGGGTGCAGGAGCAGGAACCCGGGTCGGACCTGGTCTATAGCGGAGCTCAGCAGCCTCCAGCAGCTGATGGCAGTGTGTGTTTAATTCCCTGCCTGGTGGGAGAGCTGTAACCCGGGTCGGACTTGGTCTGCAGCAGGGCCCATCACCATCCAGAAGCTGATGGCAGTGTGTCTTTAATTCCCTGCGGGGTGGAGGAGCAGAAACCTGGGTCGGACCTGGTCTATAGCAGAGCTCAGCAGCCTCCAGAAGCTGATGGCAGTGTGTGTTCAAGTCCCTGCGGGGTGGGAGAGCTGAAACCTGGGTCGGACCTGGTCTATAGAAGAGCTCAGCAGCCTCCAGCAGCTGATGGCAGTGTGTGTTTAAGTCCCTGCGGGGTGGGAGAGCTATATCCCGGGTCGGACCTGGTCTATAGCAGAGCTCAGCAGCCTCCAGCAGCTGATGGCAGTGTGTGTTTAAGTCCCTGCGGGGTGGGAGAGCTGAAACCTCGGTCGGACCTGGTCTATGGCAGAGCTCAGCAGCCTCCAGAAGCTGATGGCAGCGTGCCTCTAAGTCCCTGCCTGGTGGGAGAGCTGAAACCTGGGTCGGACATGGTCTGCAGCAGGGCTCGGCAGCCTCCAGCAGCTGATGGCAGTGTGTCTTTAAGTCCCTGCCTGGTGGGAGAGCTGAAACCTGGGTCGGACCTGGTCTATAGCAGAGCTCAGCAGCCTCCAGCAGCTGATGGCAGTGTGTGTTTAAGTCCCTGCCTGGTGTGAGAGCTGAAACCTGGGTCGGACCTGGTCTATAGAAGAGCTCAGCAGCCTCCAGCAGCTGATGGCAGTGTGTCTTTAAGTCACTGCCTGGTGGGAGAGCTGAAACCTGGGTCGGACCTGGTCTATAGTAGAGCTCAGCAGCCTCCAGCAGCTGATTGCAGTGTGTGTTTAAGTCCCTGCCTGGTGGGAGAGCTGATATCCGGGTCGGACCTGGTCCACAGCAGGGCCCATCACCCTCCAGAAGCTGGTGGCAGTGTGTGTTTAAGTCCCTGCGGGGTGCAGGAGCAGAAACCTGGGTGGGACCTGGTCTGCAGCAGAGCTCGGCAGCCTCCAGCAGCTGATGGCAGTGAGTGTTTAAGTCCCTGCGGGGTGGGAGAGCTATATCCCGGGTCAGACCTGGTCTAAAGCAGGGCCCATCACCCTCCAGAAGCTGGTGGCAGTGTGTGTTTAAGTCCCTGCGGGGTGGAGGAGCAGAAACCTGGGTCGGACCCGGTCTACAGCAGAGCTCAGCAGCCCCCAGAAGCTGATGGCAGTGTGTGTGTGTGTGTGTGTGTTTAAGTCTCTGCCTGGTTGGAGAGCCGATACCTGGGTCGGACCTGGTCTGCAGCAGGGCTCAGCAGCCTCCAGAAGCTGATGGCAGTGTGTCTTTCATTCCCTGCGGGGTGCAGGAGCAGAAACCTGGGTCGGACCTGGTCTATAGCGGAGCTCAGCAGCCTCCAGCAGCTGATGGCAGTGTGTGTGTTAAAGACCCTGCGGGGTGGGAGAGCTGAAACCTGGGTCGGACCTGGTCTGCAGCAGGGCTCAGCAGCCCCCAGAAGCTGATGGCTGTGTGTGTTTAAGTCCCTGCGGGGTGGGAGAGCTGAAACCTGGGTCGGACCTGGCCCGCAGCAGGGCCCATCACCCTCCAGAAGCTGATGGCGGTGTGGGTTTAAGTCCCTGCGGGGTTGAGGAGCTGAAACCTGGGTCGGACCTGGTCTGCAGCAGGGCCCATCACCATCCAGAAGCTGATGGCTGTGTGTGTTTAAGTCCCAGGGGGGTGGGAGAGCCATAACCTGGGTCGGACCTGGTCTGCAGCAGGGCTCAGCAGCCTCCAGTTGCAGATGGCAGTGTGTGTTTAGTTCCCTGCGGGGTGCAGGAGCTGAAACCTGGGTCGGACCTGGTCTATAGCAGAGCTCAGCAGCCTCCAGAAGCTGATGGCAGTGTGTCTTCAATTCCCTGCGGGGTGCAGGAGCTGATACCTGGGTCGGACCTGGTCTGCAGCAGGGCCCATCACCATCCAGACGCTGATGGCAGTGTGTGTTTAAGTCCTAGTGGGCTGCAGGAGCTGAAACCTGGGTCGGACCTGCTCTATAGTAGAGCTCAGCAGCCTCCAGAAGCTGATGGCAGTGTGTCTTTAAGTCCCTGCGGGGTGGGATAGCTGAAACCTGGGTCGGACCTGGTCTGCAGCAGGGCCCATCACCATCCAGACGCTGATGGCAGTGTGTGTTTAAGTCCTAGTGGGCTGCAGGAGCTGAAACCTGGGTCGGACCTGCTCTATAGTAGAGCTCAGCAGCCTCCAGAAGCTGATGGCAGTGTGTCTTTAAGTCCCTGCGGGGTGGGATAGCTGAAACCTGGGTCGGACCTGGTCTGCAGCAGGGCCCATCACCCTCCAGAAGCTGTTGGCAGTGTGTCTTCCATTCCTAGTGGGGCAGGGGAGCAAAGACCTGGGCAGAGGAGCGCCTGTCTGCATCCGATCCGGCCCCTCAGCAGCCCGCCGTGAGCCTTAGAGAACCCCCCCCCCCCCCCAGCGGGCTCCAGGAACCGGGCCCTGCGTCGGACCCAGCTCAGTAAGGCCCTCCCTCGGGCCCTGCAGCAGGTGGCCCCGTCTATGCAGTCGAAAACCCCGCGAAAATCGGTGTAGAAACGCCCGAGAGGCGTGGTGCGGTTCCCCCGGCCGGTACCGGGTCCGGACCGGTCCGGAAGTCCACCCAGAACACTGCCTGGGGCTTCTGGGCGGCTCCCCAGGCGCAGGCAGTCGAAAACCGCGTGAAAATCGGTTCAGAATTGACAAAACGGCGACCTCGTCGCTCCAAAAACTAAGTCCAAACTAAGCCTTTCGCTTATCGCTTAACGCTTAAGGCGGTCGGCCTTATGGCCAGTAAATGAAAAGTGCCTGCGCCCCTGGAGGTTTTGGAAGGTGCGAGCGATGACCATGCTCGGGTTAGTAGGTGAGGCCATCGGAAAACCAGCGTGAGTTGGCGGGTTTGGGTGGCAATCTATTCCAGGCAGAGTCGACTATCTCTGGGCATCAATTTTGGGATTTTTCCGGCTCTGGTTCTGGGAGAAACGCAGGGGCAAAGTGCACGAGCCGCGGCCGATTTTGGTGGCCTGTCCCTGGGCACAAAGTCTGAGGAGTGTGGGCCTGGTTCTCCGAAAAATACCAGTCTGCTGGAGCTCACTCCCATGGCTCCAGGGGGCACGGCACACCCCCCGGTAGCCGACCAAAGTGCTCTACTCGGGCCAGACTCGGACCCACGACCCGGGGTGAGAACCACAACTACTGGTCATCCTTTTGACCTCCAGGGGGCGCGGCAGAGCCTCCCCAGTCCGACGCAAGTGCCCCACTTGGGCCATACTCAGACCCACGGCCCGGGGCGAGAACCACAACTACTGGTCATCCTTTAGACCTCCAGGGGGCCCGGCACAGCCTCCCTAGACCGACACAAGTGCTCCACTTGGGCTGTACTCTGACCCAAGTCCCGGTGCGAGAACCACAACTACTGGTCATCCTTTAGACCTCCAGGGGGCCCGGCACAGCCTCCCTAGGCCGACACAAGTGCTCCACTTGGGCTATACTCTGACCCAAGTCCCGGGGCGAGAACCACAACTACTGGTCATCCTTTTGACCTCATGGTCATCCTTTAGATCTCCAGGGGGCCCGGCACAGCCTCCCTAGGCCGACACAAGTGCTCCACTTGGGCTATACTCTGACCCAAGTCCCGGGGCGAGAACCACAACTACTGGTCATCCTTTAGACCTCCAGGGGGCACGGCACACCCCCCGGTAGCCGACCAAAGTGCTCTACTCGGGCCAGACTCGGACCCACGACCCGGGGTGAGAACCACAACTACTGGTCATCCTTTAGACCTCCAGGGGGCCCGGCACAGCCTCCCTAGTCCGACACAAGTGCTCCACTTGGGCTATACTCTGACCCAAGTCCCGGGGCGAGAACCACAACTACTGGT
>NW_027223077.1:146035-153535 GCF_043380555.1 Nothobranchius furzeri
TGCAGCCAGCCTCCAGCAGCCAGCCTCCAGCTAGTGATGGCGGGGTGGAGAAGCAGGCAGCCTCCGTCAGCTGATGGCGGGGTGGAGGAGCAGAAGCCAGCCTCCAGCAGCTGATGGCGGGGTGCAGGAGCTGCAGCCAGCGTCCAGCAGCTGATGGTGGGGTGGAGGAGCTGCAGCCAGCCTCCAGCAGCCAGCCTCCAGCTAGTGATGGCGGGGTGGAGAAGCAGGCAGCCTCCGTCAGCTGATGGCGGGGTGGAGGAGCAGAAGCCAGCCTCCAGCAGCTGATGGCGGGGTGCAGGAGCTGCAGCCAGCGTCCAGCAGCTGATGGTGGGGTGGAGGAGCTGCAGCCAGCGTCCAGCAGCTGATGGTGGGGTGGAGGAGCTGCAGCCAGCCTCCAGCAGCCAGCCTCCAGCAGCTGATGGCGGGGTGCAGGAGCAGCAGCCAGCCTCCAGCAGCTGATGGCGGGGTGCAGGAGCAGCAGGCAGCCTCCAGCAGCTGATGGCGGGGTGGAGGAGCAGAAGCCAGCCTCCAGCAGCTGATGGCGGGGTGCAGGAGCTGCAGCCAGCGTCCAGCAGCTGATGGTGGGGTGGAGGAGCTGCAGCCAGCGTCCAGCAGCTGATGGTTGGGTGGAGGAGCAGCAGCCAGCCTCCAGCAGCCAGCCTCCAGCTAGTGATGGCGGGGTGGAGAAGCAGGCAGCCTCCATCAGCTGATGGCGGGGTGGAGGAGCAGAAGCCAGCCTCCAGCTGGTGATGGCGGGGTGCAGGAGCTGCAGGCAGCCTCCAGCAGCTGATGGCGGGGTGCAGGAGCTGCAGGCAGCCTCCAGCAGCTGATGGCGGGGTGGAGGAGCTGCAGCCAGCGTCCAGCAGCTGATGGTGGGGTGGAGGAGCTGCAGCCAGCGTCCAGCAGCTGATGGTTGGGTGGAGGAGCAGCAGCCAGCCTCCAGCAGCTGATGGCGGGGTGCAGGAGCAGCAGCCAGCCTCCAGCAGCTGATGGCGGGGTGGAGGAGCTGCAGCCAGCCTCCAGCAGCCAGCCTCCAGCTAGTGATGGCGGGGTGGAGAAGCAGGCAGCCTCCATCAGCTGATGGCGGGGTGGAGGAGCAGAAGCCAGCCTCCAGCTGGTGATGGCGGGGTGCAGGAGCTGCAGGCAGCCTCCAGCAGCTGATGGCGGGGTGGAGGAGCTGCAGCCAGCCTCCAGCAGCCAGCCTCCAGCTAGTGATGGCGGGGTGGAGAAGCAGGCAGCCTCCATCAGCTGATGGCGGGGTGGAGGAGCAGAAGCCAGCCTCCAGCAGCTGATGGCGGGGTGCAGGAGGTGCAGGCAGCCTCCAGCAGCTGATGGCGGGGTGCAGGAGCAGCAGGCAGCCTCCAGCAGCTGATGGCGGGGTGCAGGAGCTGCAACCAGCCTCCAGCTGGTGATGGCGGGGTGGAGGAGCTGCAGCCAGCCTCCAGCAGCCAGCCCCCAGCAGCTGATGGCGGGGTGGAGGAGCAGAAGCCAGCCTCCAGCAGCTGATGGTGGGGTGCAGGAGCTGCAGCCAGCCTCCAGCAGCCAGCCTCCAGCTGGTGATGGCGGGGTGGAGGAGCAGCAGCAGACAGCCTCCAGCAGCCAGCCAGCCTCCAGGAGCTGATGGCGGTGTGTGGGAGCAGCAGCCAGCCTCCAGCGTTCAGCCAGCATCCATCAGCTGATGGCGGTGTGAAGGAGCTGCAGCCAGCCTCCAGCAGGTCATGGTGGGGTGGAGGAGCAGCAGCCAGCCTCCAGCAGCTGATGGCGGGTTGCAGGAGCTGCAGCCAGCCTCCAGCAAATGATGGCGGGGTGCAGGAGCTGCAGGCAGCCTCCAGCAGCTGATGGCGGGGTGCAGGAGCAGCAGGCAGCCTCCAGCTGCTGATGACGGGGTGCAGGAGCTGCAACCAGCCTCCAGCTGGTGATGGTGGGGTGGAGGAGCTGCAGCCAGCCTCGAACAGCTGATGGCAGGGTGCAGGAGCAGCAGCCAGCCTCCAGCAGCTGATGGCGGGGCGCAGGAGCTGCAGGCAGCCTCCAGCAGCTGATGGCGGGGTGCAGGAGCAGCAGCCAGCCTCCAGCTGGTGATGGCGGGGTGAAGGAGCTGCAGCCAGCCACCAGCAGCTGATGGCGGGGTGAAGGAGCTGCAGCCAGCCACCAGCAGCTGATGGCGGGGTGGAGGAGCTGCAGCCAGCGTCCAGCAGCTGATGGTTGGGTGGTGGAGGAGCAGCAGCCAGCCTCCAGCAGCTGATGGCGGGGTGCAGGAGCAGCAGCCAGCGTCCAGCAGCTGATGGTTGGGTGGAGGAGCAGCAGCCAGCCTCCAGCAGCTGCTGGCGGGGTGCAGGAGCAGCAGCCAGCCTCCAGCAGCTGATGGCGGGGTGCAGGAGCTGCAGGCAGCCTCCAGCAGCTGATGGCGGTGTGCAGGAGCTGCAGCCAGCCTCCAGCAGCTGATGGCGGGGTGCAGGGGCTGCAGGCAGCCTCCAGCAGCTGATGGCGGGGTGCAGGAGCTGCAACCAGCCTCCAGCTGGTGATGGCGGGGTGGAGGAGCAGCAGCCAGCCTCCAGCAGCCAGCCTCCAGCTGCTGATGGCGGGGTGGAGGAACAGAAGCCTCCAGCAGCTGATGGCAGGGTGCAGGAGCAGCAGCCAGCCTCCAGCTGGTGATGGCGGGGTGGAGGAGCTGAAACCTGGGTCGGACCTGGTCTGCAGCAGGGCCCATTACCACTCAGAAGCTGATGGCAGTGTGTGTTTAGGTCCCTGCGGGGTGGATGAGCTGAAACCTGGGTCAGACTTGGTGTGCAGCAGGGCTCAGCACCCTCCAGAAGCCGATGACAGTGTGTCTTTAACTCCCTGCCTGGTGGGAGAGCTGAAAGCTGGGTCGGACCTGGTCTTTAGCAGAGCTCAGCAGCCTCCAGAAGCTGATGGCAGTGTGTGTTTCATCCCCTGCGGGGTGGGAGAGCTGAAACGTGGGTCGGACCTGGTCTGCAGCAGGGCCCATCACCATCCAGAAGCTGACGGCGGTGTGTGTTTAAGTCCCTGCGGGGTGGGAGAGCCATAACCTGGGTCGGACCTGGTCTGCAGCAGAGCTCAGCAGCCTCCAGAACCTGATGGCAGTGTGTCTTTAATCCACTGCGGGGTGCAGGAGCTGAAACCTGGGTCGGACCTGGTCTGCAGCAGGGCTCAGCAGCCAGCAGAAGGTGACGGCAGTGTGTGTTTAGTTCCCTGCGGGGTGCAGGAGCTGAAACCTGGGTCGGACCTGGTCTGCAGCAGAGCTCAGCAGCCAGCAGAAGGTGATGGCAGTGTGTGTTTAAGTCCCTGCCTGGTGGGAGAGCTGAAACCTGGGTCGGACCTGGTCTATAGAAGAGCTCAGCAGCCTCCAGAAGCTGATGGCAGTGTGTGTGTTTTGGTCCCTGCGGGGTGCAGGAGCAGGAACCCGGGTCGGACCTGGTCTATAGCGGAGCTCAGCAGCCTCCAGCAGCTGATGGCAGTGTGTGTTTAATTCCCTGCCTGGTGGGAGAGCTGTAACCCGGGTCGGACTTGGTCTGCAGCAGGGCCCATCACCATCCAGAAGCTGATGGCAGTGTGTCTTTAATTCCCTGCGGGGTGGAGGAGCAGAAACCTGGGTCGGACCTGGTCTATAGCAGAGCTCAGCAGCCTCCAGAAGCTGATGGCAGTGTGTGTTCAAGTCCCTGCGGGGTGGGAGAGCTGAAACCTGGGTCGGACCTGGTCTATAGAAGAGCTCAGCAGCCTCCAGCAGCTGATGGCAGTGTGTGTTTAAGTCCCTGCGGGGTGGGAGAGCTATATCCCGGGTCGGACCTGGTCTATAGCAGAGCTCAGCAGCCTCCAGCAGCTGATGGCAGTGTGTGTTTAAGTCCCTGCGGGGTGGGAGAGCTGAAACCTCGGTCGGACCTGGTCTATGGCAGAGCTCAGCAGCCTCCAGAAGCTGATGGCAGCGTGCCTCTAAGTCCCTGCCTGGTGGGAGAGCTGAAACCTGGGTCGGACATGGTCTGCAGCAGGGCTCGGCAGCCTCCAGCAGCTGATGGCAGTGTGTCTTTAAGTCCCTGCCTGGTGGGAGAGCTGAAACCTGGGTCGGACCTGGTCTATAGCAGAGCTCAGCAGCCTCCAGCAGCTGATGGCAGTGTGTGTTTAAGTCCCTGCCTGGTGTGAGAGCTGAAACCTGGGTCGGACCTGGTCTATAGAAGAGCTCAGCAGCCTCCAGCAGCTGATGGCAGTGTGTCTTTAAGTCACTGCCTGGTGGGAGAGCTGAAACCTGGGTCGGACCTGGTCTATAGTAGAGCTCAGCAGCCTCCAGCAGCTGATTGCAGTGTGTGTTTAAGTCCCTGCCTGGTGGGAGAGCTGATATCCGGGTCGGACCTGGTCCACAGCAGGGCCCATCACCCTCCAGAAGCTGGTGGCAGTGTGTGTTTAAGTCCCTGCGGGGTGCAGGAGCAGAAACCTGGGTGGGACCTGGTCTGCAGCAGAGCTCGGCAGCCTCCAGCAGCTGATGGCAGTGAGTGTTTAAGTCCCTGCGGGGTGGGAGAGCTATATCCCGGGTCAGACCTGGTCTAAAGCAGGGCCCATCACCCTCCAGAAGCTGGTGGCAGTGTGTGTTTAAGTCCCTGCGGGGTGGAGGAGCAGAAACCTGGGTCGGACCCGGTCTACAGCAGAGCTCAGCAGCCCCCAGAAGCTGATGGCAGTGTGTGTGTGTGTGTGTGTGTTTAAGTCTCTGCCTGGTTGGAGAGCCGATACCTGGGTCGGACCTGGTCTGCAGCAGGGCTCAGCAGCCTCCAGAAGCTGATGGCAGTGTGTCTTTCATTCCCTGCGGGGTGCAGGAGCAGAAACCTGGGTCGGACCTGGTCTATAGCGGAGCTCAGCAGCCTCCAGCAGCTGATGGCAGTGTGTGTGTTAAAGACCCTGCGGGGTGGGAGAGCTGAAACCTGGGTCGGACCTGGTCTGCAGCAGGGCTCAGCAGCCCCCAGAAGCTGATGGCTGTGTGTGTTTAAGTCCCTGCGGGGTGGGAGAGCTGAAACCTGGGTCGGACCTGGCCCGCAGCAGGGCCCATCACCCTCCAGAAGCTGATGGCGGTGTGGGTTTAAGTCCCTGCGGGGTTGAGGAGCTGAAACCTGGGTCGGACCTGGTCTGCAGCAGGGCCCATCACCATCCAGAAGCTGATGGCTGTGTGTGTTTAAGTCCCAGGGGGGTGGGAGAGCCATAACCTGGGTCGGACCTGGTCTGCAGCAGGGCTCAGCAGCCTCCAGTTGCAGATGGCAGTGTGTGTTTAGTTCCCTGCGGGGTGCAGGAGCTGAAACCTGGGTCGGACCTGGTCTATAGCAGAGCTCAGCAGCCTCCAGAAGCTGATGGCAGTGTGTCTTCAATTCCCTGCGGGGTGCAGGAGCTGATACCTGGGTCGGACCTGGTCTGCAGCAGGGCCCATCACCATCCAGACGCTGATGGCAGTGTGTGTTTAAGTCCTAGTGGGCTGCAGGAGCTGAAACCTGGGTCGGACCTGCTCTATAGTAGAGCTCAGCAGCCTCCAGAAGCTGATGGCAGTGTGTCTTTAAGTCCCTGCGGGGTGGGATAGCTGAAACCTGGGTCGGACCTGGTCTGCAGCAGGGCCCATCACCATCCAGACGCTGATGGCAGTGTGTGTTTAAGTCCTAGTGGGCTGCAGGAGCTGAAACCTGGGTCGGACCTGCTCTATAGTAGAGCTCAGCAGCCTCCAGAAGCTGATGGCAGTGTGTCTTTAAGTCCCTGCGGGGTGGGATAGCTGAAACCTGGGTCGGACCTGGTCTGCAGCAGGGCCCATCACCCTCCAGAAGCTGTTGGCAGTGTGTCTTCCATTCCTAGTGGGGCAGGGGAGCAAAGACCTGGGCAGAGGAGCGCCTGTCTGCATCCGATCCGGCCCCTCAGCAGCCCGCCGTGAGCCTTAGAGAACCCCCCCCCCCCCCCAGCGGGCTCCAGGAACCGGGCCCTGCGTCGGACCCAGCTCAGTAAGGCCCTCCCTCGGGCCCTGCAGCAGGTGGCCCCGTCTATGCAGTCGAAAACCCCGCGAAAATCGGTGTAGAAACGCCCGAGAGGCGTGGTGCGGTTCCCCCGGCCGGTACCGGGTCCGGACCGGTCCGGAAGTCCACCCAGAACACTGCCTGGGGCTTCTGGGCGGCTCCCCAGGCGCAGGCAGTCGAAAACCGCGTGAAAATCGGTTCAGAATTGACAAAACGGCGACCTCGTCGCTCCAAAAACTAAGTCCAAACTAAGCCTTTCGCTTATCGCTTAACGCTTAAGGCGGTCGGCCTTATGGCCAGTAAATGAAAAGTGCCTGCGCCCCTGGAGGTTTTGGAAGGTGCGAGCGATGACCATGCTCGGGTTAGTAGGTGAGGCCATCGGAAAACCAGCGTGAGTTGGCGGGTTTGGGTGGCAATCTATTCCAGGCAGAGTCGACTATCTCTGGGCATCAATTTTGGGATTTTTCCGGCTCTGGTTCTGGGAGAAACGCAGGGGCAAAGTGCACGAGCCGCGGCCGATTTTGGTGGCCTGTCCCTGGGCACAAAGTCTGAGGAGTGTGGGCCTGGTTCTCCGAAAAATACCAGTCTGCTGGAGCTCACTCCCATGGCTCCAGGGGGCACGGCACACCCCCCGGTAGCCGACCAAAGTGCTCTACTCGGGCCAGACTCGGACCCACGACCCGGGGTGAGAACCACAACTTACTGGTCATCCTTTTGACCTCCAGGGGGCGCGGCAGAGCCTCCCCAGTCCGACGCAAGTGCCCCACTTGGGCCATACTCAGACCCACGGCCCGGGGCGAGAACCACAACTACTGGTCATCCTTTAGACCTCCAGGGGGCCCGGCACAGCCTCCCTAGACCGACACAAGTGCTCCACTTGGGCTGTACTCTGACCCAAGTCCCGGTGCGAGAACCACAACTACTGGTCATCCTTTAGACCTCCAGGGGGCCCGGCACAGCCTCCCTAGGCCGACACAAGTGCTCCACTTGGGCTATACTCTGACCCAAGTCCCGGGGCGAGAACCACAACTACTGGTCATCCTTTTGACCTCATGGTCATCCTTTAGATCTCCAGGGGGCCCGGCACAGCCTCCCTAGGCCGACACAAGTGCTCCACTTGGGCTATACTCTGACCCAAGTCCCGGGGCGAGAACCACAACTACTGGTCATCCTTTAGACCTCCAGGGGGCACGGCACACCCCCGGTAGCCGACCAAAGTGCTCTACTCGGGCCAGACTCGGACCCACGACCCGGGGTGAGAACCACAACTACTGGTCATCCTTTAGACCTCCAGGGGGCCCGGCACAGCCTCCCTAGTCCGACACAAGTGCTCCACTTGGGCTATACTCTGACCCAAGTCCCGGGGCGAGAACCACAACTACTGGTCATCCTTAGACCTCCAGGGGGACCGGCACAGCCTCCCTAGACCGACACAAGTGCACCACTTGGGCCATACTCTGACCCAAGTCCCGGGGCGAGAACCACAACTACTGGTCATCCTTTTGACCTC
>NW_027223077.1:166035-176035 GCF_043380555.1 Nothobranchius furzeri
GGAGCTGCAGCCAGCGTCCAGCAGCTGATGGTGGGGTGGAGGAGCTGCAGCCAGCCTCCAGCAGCCAGCCTCCAGCTAGTGATGGCGGGGTGGAGAAGCAGGCAGCCTCCGTCAGCTGATGGCGGGGTGGAGGAGCAGAAGCCAGCCTCCAGCAGCTGATGGCGGGGTGCAGGAGCTGCAGCCAGCGTCCAGCAGCTGATGGTGGGGTGGAGGAGCTGCAGCCAGCGTCCAGCAGCTGATGGTGGGGTGGAGGAGCTGCAGCCAGCCTCCAGCAGCCAGCCTCCAGCAGCTGATGGCGGGGTGCAGGAGCAGCAGCCAGCCTCCAGCAGCTGATGGCGGGGTGCAGGAGCAGCAGGCAGCCTCCAGCAGCTGATGGCGGGGTGGAGGAGCAGAAGCCAGCCTCCAGCAGCTGATGGCGGGGTGCAGGAGCTGCAGCCAGCGTCCAGCAGCTGATGGTGGGGTGGAGGAGCTGCAGCCAGCGTCCAGCAGCTGATGGTTGGGTGGAGGAGCAGCAGCCAGCCTCCAGCAGCCAGCCTCCAGCTAGTGATGGCGGGGTGGAGAAGCAGGCAGCCTCCATCAGCTGATGGCGGGGTGGAGGAGCAGAAGCCAGCCTCCAGCTGGTGATGGCGGGGTGCAGGAGCTGCAGGCAGCCTCCAGCAGCTGATGGCGGGGTGCAGGAGCTGCAGGCAGCCTCCAGCAGCTGATGGCGGGGTGGAGGAGCTGCAGCCAGCGTCCAGCAGCTGATGGTGGGGTGGAGGAGCTGCAGCCAGCGTCCAGCAGCTGATGGTTGGGTGGAGGAGCAGCAGCCAGCCTCCAGCAGCTGATGGCGGGGTGCAGGAGCAGCAGCCAGCCTCCAGCAGCTGATGGCGGGGTGGAGGAGCTGCAGCCAGCCTCCAGCAGCCAGCCTCCAGCTAGTGATGGCGGGGTGGAGAAGCAGGCAGCCTCCATCAGCTGATGGCGGGGTGGAGGAGCAGAAGCCAGCCTCCAGCTGGTGATGGCGGGGTGCAGGAGCTGCAGGCAGCCTCCAGCAGCTGATGGCGGGGTGGAGGAGCTGCAGCCAGCCTCCAGCAGCCAGCCTCCAGCTAGTGATGGCGGGGTGGAGAAGCAGGCAGCCTCCATCAGCTGATGGCGGGGTGGAGGAGCAGAAGCCAGCCTCCAGCAGCTGATGGCGGGGTGCAGGAGGTGCAGGCAGCCTCCAGCAGCTGATGGCGGGGTGCAGGAGCAGCAGGCAGCCTCCAGCAGCTGATGGCGGGGTGCAGGAGCTGCAACCAGCCTCCAGCTGGTGATGGCGGGGTGGAGGAGCTGCAGCCAGCCTCCAGCAGCCAGCCCCCAGCAGCTGATGGCGGGGTGGAGGAGCAGAAGCCAGCCTCCAGCAGCTGATGGTGGGGTGCAGGAGCTGCAGCCAGCCTCCAGCAGCCAGCCTCCAGCTGGTGATGGCGGGGTGGAGGAGCAGCAGCAGACAGCCTCCAGCAGCCAGCCAGCCTCCAGGAGCTGATGGCGGTGTGTGGGAGCAGCAGCCAGCCTCCAGCGTTCAGCCAGCATCCATCAGCTGATGGCGGTGTGAAGGAGCTGCAGCCAGCCTCCAGCAGGTCATGGTGGGGTGGAGGAGCAGCAGCCAGCCTCCAGCAGCTGATGGCGGGTTGCAGGAGCTGCAGCCAGCCTCCAGCAAATGATGGCGGGGTGCAGGAGCTGCAGGCAGCCTCCAGCAGCTGATGGCGGGGTGCAGGAGCAGCAGGCAGCCTCCAGCTGCTGATGACGGGGTGCAGGAGCTGCAACCAGCCTCCAGCTGGTGATGGTGGGGTGGAGGAGCTGCAGCCAGCCTCGAACAGCTGATGGCAGGGTGCAGGAGCAGCAGCCAGCCTCCAGCAGCTGATGGCGGGGCGCAGGAGCTGCAGGCAGCCTCCAGCAGCTGATGGCGGGGTGCAGGAGCAGCAGCCAGCCTCCAGCTGGTGATGGCGGGGTGAAGGAGCTGCAGCCAGCCACCAGCAGCTGATGGCGGGGTGAAGGAGCTGCAGCCAGCCACCAGCAGCTGATGGCGGGGTGGAGGAGCTGCAGCCAGCGTCCAGCAGCTGATGGTTGGGTGGTGGAGGAGCAGCAGCCAGCCTCCAGCAGCTGATGGCGGGGTGCAGGAGCAGCAGCCAGCGTCCAGCAGCTGATGGTTGGGTGGAGGAGCAGCAGCCAGCCTCCAGCAGCTGCTGGCGGGGTGCAGGAGCAGCAGCCAGCCTCCAGCAGCTGATGGCGGGGTGCAGGAGCTGCAGGCAGCCTCCAGCAGCTGATGGCGGTGTGCAGGAGCTGCAGCCAGCCTCCAGCAGCTGATGGCGGGGTGCAGGGGCTGCAGGCAGCCTCCAGCAGCTGATGGCGGGGTGCAGGAGCTGCAACCAGCCTCCAGCTGGTGATGGCGGGGTGGAGGAGCAGCAGCCAGCCTCCAGCAGCCAGCCTCCAGCTGCTGATGGCGGGGTGGAGGAACAGAAGCCTCCAGCAGCTGATGGCAGGGTGCAGGAGCAGCAGCCAGCCTCCAGCTGGTGATGGCGGGGTGGAGGAGCTGAAACCTGGGTCGGACCTGGTCTGCAGCAGGGCCCATTACCACTCAGAAGCTGATGGCAGTGTGTGTTTAGGTCCCTGCGGGGTGGATGAGCTGAAACCTGGGTCAGACTTGGTGTGCAGCAGGGCTCAGCACCCTCCAGAAGCCGATGACAGTGTGTCTTTAACTCCCTGCCTGGTGGGAGAGCTGAAAGCTGGGTCGGACCTGGTCTTTAGCAGAGCTCAGCAGCCTCCAGAAGCTGATGGCAGTGTGTGTTTCATCCCCTGCGGGGTGGGAGAGCTGAAACGTGGGTCGGACCTGGTCTGCAGCAGGGCCCATCACCATCCAGAAGCTGACGGCGGTGTGTGTTTAAGTCCCTGCGGGGTGGGAGAGCCATAACCTGGGTCGGACCTGGTCTGCAGCAGAGCTCAGCAGCCTCCAGAACCTGATGGCAGTGTGTCTTTAATCCACTGCGGGGTGCAGGAGCTGAAACCTGGGTCGGACCTGGTCTGCAGCAGGGCTCAGCAGCCAGCAGAAGGTGACGGCAGTGTGTGTTTAGTTCCCTGCGGGGTGCAGGAGCTGAAACCTGGGTCGGACCTGGTCTGCAGCAGAGCTCAGCAGCCAGCAGAAGGTGATGGCAGTGTGTGTTTAAGTCCCTGCCTGGTGGGAGAGCTGAAACCTGGGTCGGACCTGGTCTATAGAAGAGCTCAGCAGCCTCCAGAAGCTGATGGCAGTGTGTGTGTTTTGGTCCCTGCGGGGTGCAGGAGCAGGAACCCGGGTCGGACCTGGTCTATAGCGGAGCTCAGCAGCCTCCAGCAGCTGATGGCAGTGTGTGTTTAATTCCCTGCCTGGTGGGAGAGCTGTAACCCGGGTCGGACTTGGTCTGCAGCAGGGCCCATCACCATCCAGAAGCTGATGGCAGTGTGTCTTTAATTCCCTGCGGGGTGGAGGAGCAGAAACCTGGGTCGGACCTGGTCTATAGCAGAGCTCAGCAGCCTCCAGAAGCTGATGGCAGTGTGTGTTCAAGTCCCTGCGGGGTGGGAGAGCTGAAACCTGGGTCGGACCTGGTCTATAGAAGAGCTCAGCAGCCTCCAGCAGCTGATGGCAGTGTGTGTTTAAGTCCCTGCGGGGTGGGAGAGCTATATCCCGGGTCGGACCTGGTCTATAGCAGAGCTCAGCAGCCTCCAGCAGCTGATGGCAGTGTGTGTTTAAGTCCCTGCGGGGTGGGAGAGCTGAAACCTCGGTCGGACCTGGTCTATGGCAGAGCTCAGCAGCCTCCAGAAGCTGATGGCAGCGTGCCTCTAAGTCCCTGCCTGGTGGGAGAGCTGAAACCTGGGTCGGACATGGTCTGCAGCAGGGCTCGGCAGCCTCCAGCAGCTGATGGCAGTGTGTCTTTAAGTCCCTGCCTGGTGGGAGAGCTGAAACCTGGGTCGGACCTGGTCTATAGCAGAGCTCAGCAGCCTCCAGCAGCTGATGGCAGTGTGTGTTTAAGTCCCTGCCTGGTGTGAGAGCTGAAACCTGGGTCGGACCTGGTCTATAGAAGAGCTCAGCAGCCTCCAGCAGCTGATGGCAGTGTGTCTTTAAGTCACTGCCTGGTGGGAGAGCTGAAACCTGGGTCGGACCTGGTCTATAGTAGAGCTCAGCAGCCTCCAGCAGCTGATTGCAGTGTGTGTTTAAGTCCCTGCCTGGTGGGAGAGCTGATATCCGGGTCGGACCTGGTCCACAGCAGGGCCCATCACCCTCCAGAAGCTGGTGGCAGTGTGTGTTTAAGTCCCTGCGGGGTGCAGGAGCAGAAACCTGGGTGGGACCTGGTCTGCAGCAGAGCTCGGCAGCCTCCAGCAGCTGATGGCAGTGAGTGTTTAAGTCCCTGCGGGGTGGGAGAGCTATATCCCGGGTCAGACCTGGTCTAAAGCAGGGCCCATCACCCTCCAGAAGCTGGTGGCAGTGTGTGTTTAAGTCCCTGCGGGGTGGAGGAGCAGAAACCTGGGTCGGACCCGGTCTACAGCAGAGCTCAGCAGCCCCCAGAAGCTGATGGCAGTGTGTGTGTGTGTGTGTGTGTTTAAGTCTCTGCCTGGTTGGAGAGCCGATACCTGGGTCGGACCTGGTCTGCAGCAGGGCTCAGCAGCCTCCAGAAGCTGATGGCAGTGTGTCTTTCATTCCCTGCGGGGTGCAGGAGCAGAAACCTGGGTCGGACCTGGTCTATAGCGGAGCTCAGCAGCCTCCAGCAGCTGATGGCAGTGTGTGTGTTAAAGACCCTGCGGGGTGGGAGAGCTGAAACCTGGGTCGGACCTGGTCTGCAGCAGGGCTCAGCAGCCCCCAGAAGCTGATGGCTGTGTGTGTTTAAGTCCCTGCGGGGTGGGAGAGCTGAAACCTGGGTCGGACCTGGCCCGCAGCAGGGCCCATCACCCTCCAGAAGCTGATGGCGGTGTGGGTTTAAGTCCCTGCGGGGTTGAGGAGCTGAAACCTGGGTCGGACCTGGTCTGCAGCAGGGCCCATCACCATCCAGAAGCTGATGGCTGTGTGTGTTTAAGTCCCAGGGGGGTGGGAGAGCCATAACCTGGGTCGGACCTGGTCTGCAGCAGGGCTCAGCAGCCTCCAGTTGCAGATGGCAGTGTGTGTTTAGTTCCCTGCGGGGTGCAGGAGCTGAAACCTGGGTCGGACCTGGTCTATAGCAGAGCTCAGCAGCCTCCAGAAGCTGATGGCAGTGTGTCTTCAATTCCCTGCGGGGTGCAGGAGCTGATACCTGGGTCGGACCTGGTCTGCAGCAGGGCCCATCACCATCCAGACGCTGATGGCAGGTGGTGTTTAAGTCCTAGTGGGCTGCAGGAGCTGAAACCTGGGTCGGACCTGCTCTATAGTAGAGCTCAGCAGCCTCCAGAAGCTGATGGCAGTGTGTCTTTAAGTCCCTGCGGGGTGGGATAGCTGAAACCTGGGTCGGACCTGGTCTGCAGCAGGGCCCATCACCATCCAGACGCTGATGGCAGTGTGTGTTTAAGTCCTAGTGGGCTGCAGGAGCTGAAACCTGGGTCGGACCTGCTCTATAGTAGAGCTCAGCAGCCTCCAGAAGCTGATGGCAGTGTGTCTTTAAGTCCCTGCGGGGTGGGATAGCTGAAACCTGGGTCGGACCTGGTCTGCAGCAGGGCCCATCACCCTCCAGAAGCTGTTGGCAGTGTGTCTTCCATTCCTAGTGGGGCAGGGGAGCAAAGACCTGGGCAGAGGAGCGCCTGTCTGCATCCGATCCGGCCCCTCAGCAGCCCGCCGTGAGCCTTAGAGAACCCCCCCCCCCCCCCAGCGGGCTCCAGGAACCGGGCCCTGCGTCGGACCCAGCTCAGTAAGGCCCTCCCTCGGGCCCTGCAGCAGGTGGCCCCGTCTATGCAGTCGAAAACCCCGCGAAAATCGGTGTAGAAACGCCCGAGAGGCGTGGTGCGGTTCCCCCGGCCGGTACCGGGTCCGGACCGGTCCGGAAGTCCACCCAGAACACTGCCTGGGGCTTCTGGGCGGCTCCCCAGGCGCAGGCAGTCGAAAACCGCGTGAAAATCGGTTCAGAATTGACAAAACGGCGACCTCGTCGCTCCAAAAACTAAGTCCAAACTAAGCCTTTCGCTTATCGCTTAACGCTTAAGGCGGTCGGCCTTATGGCCAGTAAATGAAAAGTGCCTGCGCCCCTGGAGGTTTTGGAAGGTGCGAGCGATGACCATGCTCGGGTTAGTAGGTGAGGCCATCGGAAAACCAGCGTGAGTTGGCGGGTTTGGGTGGCAATCTATTCCAGGCAGAGTCGACTATCTCTGGGCATCAATTTTGGGATTTTTCCGGCTCTGGTTCTGGGAGAAACGCAGGGGCAAAGTGCACGAGCCGCGGCCGATTTTGGTGGCCTGTCCCTGGGCACAAAGTCTGAGGAGTGTGGGCCTGGTTCTCCGAAAAATACCAGTCTGCTGGAGCTCACTCCCATGGCTCCAGGGGGCACGGCACACCCCCCGGTAGCCGACCAAAGTGCTCTACTCGGGCCAGACTCGGACCCACGACCCGGGGTGAGAACCACAACTACTGGTCATCCTTTTGACCTCCAGGGGGCGCGGCAGAGCCTCCCCAGTCCGACGCAAGTGCCCCACTTGGGCCATACTCAGACCCACGGCCCGGGGCGAGAACCACAACTACTGGTCATCCTTTAGACCTCCAGGGGGCCCGGCACAGCCTCCCTAGACCGACACAAGTGCTCCACTTGGGCTGTACTCTGACCCAAGTCCCGGTGCGAGAACCACAACTACTGGTCATCCTTTAGACCTCCAGGGGGCCCGGCACAGCCTCCCTAGGCCGACACAAGTGCTCCACTTGGGCTATACTCTGACCCAAGTCCCGGGGCGAGAACCACAACTACTGGTCATCCTTTTGACCTCATGGTCATCCTTTAGATCTCCAGGGGGCCCGGCACAGCCTCCCTAGGCCGACACAAGTGCTCCACTTGGGCTATACTCTGACCCAAGTCCCGGGGCGAGAACCACAACTACTGGTCATCCTTTAGACCTCCAGGGGGCACGGCACACCCCCCGGTAGCCGACCAAAGTGCTCTACTCGGGCCAGACTCGGACCCACGACCCGGGGTGAGAACCACAACTACTGGTCATCCTTTAGACCTCCAGGGGGCCCGGCACAGCCTCCCTAGTCCGACACAAGTGCTCCACTTGGGCTATACTCTGACCCAAGTCCCGGGGCGAGAACCACAACTACTGGTCATCCTTTAGACCTCCAGGGGGACCGGCACAGCCTCCCTAGACCGACACAAGTGCACCACTTGGGCCATACTCTGACCCAAGTCCCGGGGCGAGAACCACAACTACTGGTCATCCTTTTGACCTCATGGTCATCCTTTAGACCTCAAGGGGGCACGGCAGAGCCTCCCTAGTCCGACACAAGTGTCCCACTTGGGCTATACTATGACCCAAGTCCCGGGGCGAGAACCACAACTACTGGTCATCCTTTAGACCTCAAGGGGGCACGGCAGAGCCTCCCTAGTCCGACACAAGTGTCCCACTTGGGCCATACTCAGACCCACGGCCCGGGGCGAGAACCACAACTACTGGTCATCCTTTAGACCTCCAGGGGGCCCGGCACAGCCTCCCTAGTCCGACGCAAGTGCTCCACTTGGGCTGTACTCTGACCCAAGTCCCGGGGCGAGAACCACAACTAATGGTCATCCTTTAGACCTCCAGGGGGCACGGCACAGCCTCCCTAGTCCGACACAAGTGCTCCACTTGGGCTATACTCTGACCCAAGTCCCGGGGCGAGAACCACAACTACTGGTCATCCTTTAGACCTCCAGGGGGCACGGCAGAGCCTCCCTAGTCCGACACAAGTGTCCCACTTGGGCTATTCTCTGACCCAAGTCCCGGGGCGAGAACCACAACTACTGGTCATCCTTTAGACCTCCAGGGGGCACGACACAGCCTCCCTAGTCCGACCCAAGTGCTCCACTTGGGCTATACTATGACCCAAGTCCCGGGGCGAGAACCACAACTACTGGTCATCCTTTAGACCTCCAGGGGGCACGGCACAGCCTCCCTAGTCCGACACAAGTGCTCCACTTGGGCTATACTCTGACCCAAGTCCCGGGGCGAGAACCACAACTACTGGTCATCCTTTAGACCTCCAGGGGGCACGGCACAGCCTCCCTAGTCCGACACAAGTGCTCCACTTGGGCTATACTCTGACCCAAGTCCCGGGGCGAGAACCACAACTACTGGTCATCCTTTTGACCTCATGGTCATCCTTTAGACCTCCAGGGGGCCCGGCACAGCCTCCCTAGGCCGACACAAGTGCTCCACTTGGGCTATACTCTGACCCAAGTCCCGGGGCGAGAACCACAACTACTGGTCATCCTTTAGACCTCCAGGGGGCACGGCACAGCCTCCCTAGTCCGACACAAGTGCTCCACTTGGGCTATACTCTGACCCAAGTCCCGGGGCGAGAACCACAACTACTGGTCATCCTTTTGACCTCATGGTCATCCTTTAGACCTCCAGGGGGCCCGGCACAGCCTCCCTAGACCGACACAAGTGCTCCACTTGGGCTGTACTCTGACCCAAGTCCCGGTGCGAGAACCACAACTACTGGTCATCCTTTAGACCTCCAGGGGGCCCGGCACAGCCTCCCTAGGCCGACACAAGTGCTCCACTTGGGCTATACTCTGACCCAAGTCCCGGGGCGAGAACCACAACTACTGGTCATCCTTTTGACCTCATGGTCATCCTTTAGATCTCCAGGGGGCCCGGCACAGCCTCCCTAGGCCGACACAAGTGCTCCACTTGGGCTATACTCTGACCCAAGTCCCGGGGCGAGAACCACAACTACTGGTCATCCTTTAGACCTCCAGGGGGCACGGCACACCCCCCGGTAGCCGACCAAAGTGCTCTACTCGGGCCAGACTCGGACCCACGACCCGGGGTGAGAACCACAACTACTGGTCATCCTTTAGACCTCCAGGGGGCCCGGCACAGCCTCCCTAGTCCGACACAAGTGCTCCACTTGGGCTATACTCTGACCCAAGTCCCGGGGCGAGAACCACAACTACTGGTCATCCTTTAGACCTCCAGGGGGACCGGCACAGCCTCCCTAGACCGACACAAGTGCACCACTTGGGCCATACTCTGACCCAAGTCCCGGGGCGAGAACCACAACTACTGGTCATCCTTTTGACCTCATGGTCATCCTTTAGACCTCAAGGGGGCACGGCAGAGCCTCCCTAGTCCGACACAAGTGTCCCACTTGGGCTATACTATGACCCAAGTCCCGGGGCGAGAACCACAACTACTGGTCATCCTTTAGACCTCAAGGGGGCACGGCAGAGCCTCCCTAGTCCGACACAAGTGTCCCACTTGGGCCATACTCAGACCCACGGCCCGGGGCGAGAACCACAACTACTGGTCATCCTTTAGACCTCCAGGGGGCCCGGCACAGCCTCCCTAGTCCGACGCAAGTGCTCCACTTGGGCTGTACTCTGACCCAAGTCCCGGGGCGAGAACCACAACTAATGGTCATCCTTTAGACCTCCAGGGGGCACGGCACAGCCTCCCTAGTCCGACACAAGTGCTCCACTTGGGCTATACTCTGACCCAAGTCCCGGGGCGAGAACCACAACTACTGGTCATCCTTTAGACCTCCAGGGGGCACGGCAGAGCCTCCCTAGTCCGACACAAGTGTCCCACTTGGGCTATTCTCTGACCCAAGTCCCGGGGCGAGAACCACAACTACTGGTCATCCTTTAGACCTCCAGGGGGCACGACACAGCCTCCCTAGTCCGACCCAAGTGCTCCACTTGGGCTATACTATGACCCAAGTCCCGGGGCGAGAACCACAACTACTGGTCATCCTTTAGACCTCCAGGGGGCACGGCAGAGCCTCCCTAGTCCGACACAAGTGTCCCACTTGGGCTATTCTCTGACCCAAGTCCCGGGGCGAGAACCACAACTACTGGTCATCCTTTAG
>NW_027223078.1:0-5000 GCF_043380555.1 Nothobranchius furzeri
GCCCCGGGACTTGGGTCAGAGTATAGCCCAAGTGGAGCACTTGTGTCGGCCTAGGGAGGCTGTGCCGGGCCCCCTGGAGATCTAAAGGATGACCATGAGGTCAAAAGGATGACCAGTAGTTGTGGTTCTCGCCCCGGGACTTGGGTCAGAGTATAGCCCAAGTGGAGCACTTGTGTCGGCCTAGGGAGGCTGTGCCGGGCCCCCTGGAGGTCTAAAGGATGACCAGTAGTTGTGGTTCTCGCACCGGGACTTGGGTCAGAGTACAGCCCAAGTGGAGCACTTGTGTCGGTCTAGGGAGGCTGTGCCGGGCCCCCTGGAGGTCTAAAGGATGACCAGTAGTTGTGGTTCTCGCCCCGGGCCGTGGGTCTGAGTATGGCCCAAGTGGGGCACTTGCGTCGGACTGGGGAGGCTCTGCCGCGCCCCCTGGAGGTCAAAAGGATGACCAGTAGTTGTGGTTCTCACCCCGGGTCGTGGGTCCGAGTCTGGCCCGAGTAGAGCACTTTGGTCGGCTACCGGGGGGTGTGCCGTGCCCCCTGGAGCCATGGGAGTGAGCTCCAGCAGACTGGTATTTTTCGGAGAACCAGGCCCACACTCCTCAGACTTTGTGCCCAGGGACAGGCCACCAAAATCGGCCGCGGCTCGTGCACTTTGCCCCTGCGTTTCTCCCAGAACCAGAGCCGGAAAAATCCCAAAATTGATGCCCAGAGATAGTCGACTCTGCCTGGAATAGATTGCCACCCAAACCCGCCAACTCACGCTGGTTTTCCGATGGCCTCACCTACTAACCCGAGCATGGTCATCGCTCGCACCTTCCAAAACCTCCAGGGGCGCAGGCACTTTTCATTTACTGGCCATAAGGCCGACCGCCTTAAGCGTTAAGCGATAAGCGAAAGGCTTAGTTTGGACTTAGTTTTTGGAGCGACGAGGTCGCCGTTTTGTCAATTCTGAACCGATTTTCACGCGGTTTTCGACTGCCTGCGCCTGGGGAGCCGCCCAGAAGCCCCAGGCAGTGTTCTGGGTGGACTTCCGGACCGGTCCGGACCCGGTACCGGCCGGGGGAACCGCACCACGCCTCTCGGGCGTTTCTACACCGATTTTCGCGGGGTTTTCGACTGCATAGACGGGGCCACCTGCTGCAGGGCCCGAGGGAGGGCCTTACTGAGCTGGGTCCGACGCAGGGCCCGGTTCCTGGAGCCCGCTGGGGGGGGGGGGGGTTCTCTAAGGCTCACGGCGGGCTGCTGAGGGGCCGGATCGGATGCAGACAGGCGCTCCTCTGCCCAGGTCTTTGCTCCCCTGCCCCACTAGGAATGGAAGACACACTGCCAACAGCTTCTGGAGGGTGATGGGCCCTGCTGCAGACCAGGTCCGACCCAGGTTTCAGCTATCCCACCCCGCAGGGACTTAAAGACACACTGCCATCAGCTTCTGGAGGCTGCTGAGCTCTACTATAGAGCAGGTCCGACCCAGGTTTCAGCTCCTGCAGCCCACTAGGACTTAAACACACACTGCCATCAGCGTCTGGATGGTGATGGGCCCTGCTGCAGACCAGGTCCGACCCAGGTTTCAGCTATCCCACCCCGCAGGGACTTAAAGACACACTGCCATCAGCTTCTGGAGGCTGCTGAGCTCTACTATAGAGCAGGTCCGACCCAGGTTTCAGCTCCTGCAGCCCACTAGGACTTAAACACACACTGCCATCAGCGTCTGGATGGTGATGGGCCCTGCTGCAGACCAGGTCCGACCCAGGTATCAGCTCCTGCACCCCGCAGGGAATTGAAGACACACTGCCATCAGCTTCTGGAGGCTGCTGAGCTCTGCTATAGACCAGGTCCGACCCAGGTTTCAGCTCCTGCACCCCGCAGGGAACTAAACACACACTGCCATCTGCAACTGGAGGCTGCTGAGCCCTGCTGCAGACCAGGTCCGACCCAGGTTATGGCTCTCCCACCCCCCTGGGACTTAAACACACACAGCCATCAGCTTCTGGATGGTGATGGGCCCTGCTGCAGACCAGGTCCGACCCAGGTTTCAGCTCCTCAACCCCGCAGGGACTTAAACCCACACCGCCATCAGCTTCTGGAGGGTGATGGGCCCTGCTGCGGGCCAGGTCCGACCCAGGTTTCAGCTCTCCCACCCCGCAGGGACTTAAACACACACAGCCATCAGCTTCTGGGGGCTGCTGAGCCCTGCTGCAGACCAGGTCCGACCCAGGTTTCAGCTCTCCCACCCCGCAGGGTCTTTAACACACACACTGCCATCAGCTGCTGGAGGCTGCTGAGCTCCGCTATAGACCAGGTCCGACCCAGGTTTCTGCTCCTGCACCCCGCAGGGAATGAAAGACACACTGCCATCAGCTTCTGGAGGCTGCTGAGCCCTGCTGCAGACCAGGTCCGACCCAGGTATCGGCTCTCCAACCAGGCAGAGACTTAAACACACACACACACACACACACTGCCATCAGCTTCTGGGGGCTGCTGAGCTCTGCTGTAGACCGGGTCCGACCCAGGTTTCTGCTCCTCCACCCCGCAGGGACTTAAACACACACTGCCACCAGCTTCTGGAGGGTGATGGGCCCTGCTTTAGACCAGGTCTGACCCGGGATATAGCTCTCCCACCCCGCAGGGACTTAAACACTCACTGCCATCAGCTGCTGGAGGCTGCCGAGCTCTGCTGCAGACCAGGTCCCACCCAGGTTTCTGCTCCTGCACCCCGCAGGGACTTAAACACACACTGCCACCAGCTTCTGGAGGGTGATGGGCCCTGCTGTGGACCAGGTCCGACCCGGATATCAGCTCTCCCACCAGGCAGGGACTTAAACACACACTGCAATCAGCTGCTGGAGGCTGCTGAGCTCTACTATAGACCAGGTCCGACCCAGGTTTCAGCTCTCCCACCAGGCAGTGACTTAAAGACACACTGCCATCAGCTGCTGGAGGCTGCTGAGCTCTTCTATAGACCAGGTCCGACCCAGGTTTCAGCTCTCACACCAGGCAGGGACTTAAACACACACTGCCATCAGCTGCTGGAGGCTGCTGAGCTCTGCTATAGACCAGGTCCGACCCAGGTTTCAGCTCTCCCACCAGGCAGGGACTTAAAGACACACTGCCATCAGCTGCTGGAGGCTGCCGAGCCCTGCTGCAGACCATGTCCGACCCAGGTTTCAGCTCTCCCACCAGGCAGGGACTTAGAGGCACGCTGCCATCAGCTTCTGGAGGCTGCTGAGCTCTGCCATAGACCAGGTCCGACCGAGGTTTCAGCTCTCCCACCCCGCAGGGACTTAAACACACACTGCCATCAGCTGCTGGAGGCTGCTGAGCTCTGCTATAGACCAGGTCCGACCCGGGATATAGCTCTCCCACCCCGCAGGGACTTAAACACACACTGCCATCAGCTGCTGGAGGCTGCTGAGCTCTTCTATAGACCAGGTCCGACCCAGGTTTCAGCTCTCCCACCCCGCAGGGACTTGAACACACACTGCCATCAGCTTCTGGAGGCTGCTGAGCTCTGCTATAGACCAGGTCCGACCCAGGTTTCTGCTCCTCCACCCCGCAGGGAATTAAAGACACACTGCCATCAGCTTCTGGATGGTGATGGGCCCTGCTGCAGACCAAGTCCGACCCGGGTTACAGCTCTCCCACCAGGCAGGGAATTAAACACACACTGCCATCAGCTGCTGGAGGCTGCTGAGCTCCGCTATAGACCAGGTCCGACCCGGGTTCCTGCTCCTGCACCCCGCAGGGACCAAAACACACACACTGCCATCAGCTTCTGGAGGCTGCTGAGCTCTTCTATAGACCAGGTCCGACCCAGGTTTCAGCTCTCCCACCAGGCAGGGACTTAAACACACACTGCCATCACCTTCTGCTGGCTGCTGAGCTCTGCTGCAGACCAGGTCCGACCCAGGTTTCAGCTCCTGCACCCCGCAGGGAACTAAACACACACTGCCGTCACCTTCTGCTGGCTGCTGAGCCCTGCTGCAGACCAGGTCCGACCCAGGTTTCAGCTCCTGCACCCCGCAGTGGATTAAAGACACACTGCCATCAGGTTCTGGAGGCTGCTGAGCTCTGCTGCAGACCAGGTCCGACCCAGGTTATGGCTCTCCCACCCCGCAGGGACTTAAACACACACCGCCGTCAGCTTCTGGATGGTGATGGGCCCTGCTGCAGACCAGGTCCGACCCACGTTTCAGCTCTCCCACCCCGCAGGGGATGAAACACACACTGCCATCAGCTTCTGGAGGCTGCTGAGCTCTGCTAAAGACCAGGTCCGACCCAGCTTTCAGCTCTCCCACCAGGCAGGGAGTTAAAGACACACTGTCATCGGCTTCTGGAGGGTGCTGAGCCCTGCTGCACACCAAGTCTGACCCAGGTTTCAGCTCATCCACCCCGCAGGGACCTAAACACACACTGCCATCAGCTTCTGAGTGGTAATGGGCCCTGCTGCAGACCAGGTCCGACCCAGGTTTCAGCTCCTCCACCCCGCCATCACCAGCTGGAGGCTGGCTGCTGCTCCTGCACCCTGCCATCAGCTGCTGGAGGCTTCTGTTCCTCCACCCCGCCATCAGCAGCTGGAGGCTGGCTGCTGGAGGCTGGCTGCTGCTCCTCCACCCCGCCATCACCAGCTGGAGGCTGGTTGCAGCTCCTGCACCCCGCCATCAGCTGCTGGAGGCTGCCTGCAGCCCCTGCACCCCGCCATCAGCTGCTGGAGGCTGGCTGCAGCTCCTGCACACCGCCATCAGCTGCTGGAGGCTGCCTGCAGCTCCTGCACCCCGCCATCAGCTGCTGGAGGCTGGCTGCTGCTCCTGCACCCCGCCAGCAGCTGCTGGAGGCTGGCTGCTGCTCCTCCACCCAACCATCAGCTGCTGGACGCTGGCTGCTGCTCCTGCACCCCGCCATCAGCTGCTGGAGGCTGGCTGCTGCTCCTCCACCACCCAACCATCAGCTGCTGGACGCTGGCTGCAGCTCCTCCACCCCGCCATCAGCTGCTGGTGGCTGGCTGCA
>NW_027223078.1:12500-17500 GCF_043380555.1 Nothobranchius furzeri
CCTGGAGGTCTAAAGGATGACCAGTAGTTGTGGTTCTCGCCCCGGGACTTGGGTCAGAGTATAGCCCAAGTGGAGCACTTGTGTCGGCCTAGGGAGGCTGTGCCGGGCCCCCTGGAGATCTAAAGGATGACCATGAGGTCAAAAGGATGACCAGTAGTTGTGGTTCTCGCCCCGGGACTTGGGTCAGAGTATAGCCCAAGTGGAGCACTTGTGTCGGCCTAGGGAGGCTGTGCCGGGCCCCCTGGAGGTCTAAAGGATGACCAGTAGTTGTGGTTCTCGCACCGGGACTTGGGTCAGAGTACAGCCCAAGTGGAGCACTTGTGTCGGTCTAGGGAGGCTGTGCCGGGCCCCCTGGAGGTCTAAAGGATGACCAGTAGTTGTGGTTCTCGCCCCGGGACTTGGGTCAGAGTATAGCCCAAGTGGAGCACTTGTGTCGGACTAGGGAGGCTGTGCCGGGCCCCCTGGAGGTCTAAAGGATGACCAGTAGTTGTGGTTCTCACCCCGGGTCGTGGGTCCGAGTCTGGCCCGAGTAGAGCACTTTGGTCGGCTACCGGGGGGTGTGCCGTGCCCCCTGGAGGTCTAAAGGATGACCAGTAGTTGTGGTTCTCGCCCCGGGACTTGGGTCAGAGTATAGCCCAAGTGGAGCACTTGTGTCGGCCTAGGGAGGCTGTGCCGGGCCCCCTGGAGATCTAAAGGATGACCATGAGGTCAAAAGGATGACCAGTAGTTGTGGTTCTCGCCCCGGGACTTGGGTCAGAGTATAGCCCAAGTGGAGCACTTGTGTCGGCCTAGGGAGGCTGTGCCGGGCCCCCTGGAGGTCTAAAGGATGACCAGTAGTTGTGGTTCTCGCACCGGGACTTGGGTCAGAGTACAGCCCAAGTGGAGCACTTGTGTCGGTCTAGGGAGGCTGTGCCGGGCCCCCTGGAGGTCTAAAGGATGACCAGTAGTTGTGGTTCTCGCCCCGGGCCGTGGGTCTGAGTATGGCCCAAGTGGGGCACTTGCGTCGGACTGGGGAGGCTCTGCCGCGCCCCCTGGAGGTCAAAAGGATGACCAGTAGTTGTGGTTCTCACCCCGGGTCGTGGGTCCGAGTCTGGCCCGAGTAGAGCACTTTGGTCGGCTACCGGGGGGTGTGCCGTGCCCCCTGGAGCCATGGGAGTGAGCTCCAGCAGACTGGTATTTTTCGGAGAACCAGGCCCACACTCCTCAGACTTTGTGCCCAGGGACAGGCCACCAAAATCGGCCGCGGCTCGTGCACTTTGCCCCTGCGTTTCTCCCAGAACCAGAGCCGGAAAAATCCCAAAATTGATGCCCAGAGATAGTCGACTCTGCCTGGAATAGATTGCCACCCAAACCCGCCAACTCACGCTGGTTTTCCGATGGCCTCACCTACTAACCCGAGCATGGTCATCGCTCGCACCTTCCAAAACCTCCAGGGGCGCAGGCACTTTTCATTTACTGGCCATAAGGCCGACCGCCTTAAGCGTTAAGCGATAAGCGAAAGGCTTAGTTTGGACTTAGTTTTTGGAGCGACGAGGTCGCCGTTTTGTCAATTCTGAACCGATTTTCACGCGGTTTTCGACTGCCTGCGCCTGGGGAGCCGCCCAGAAGCCCCAGGCAGTGTTCTGGGTGGACTTCCGGACCGGTCCGGACCCGGTACCGGCCGGGGGAACCGCACCACGCCTCTCGGGCGTTTCTACACCGATTTTCGCGGGGTTTTCGACTGCATAGACGGGGCCACCTGCTGCAGGGCCCGAGGGAGGGCCTTACTGAGCTGGGTCCGACGCAGGGCCCGGTTCCTGGAGCCCGCTGGGGGGGGGGGGGGTTCTCTAAGGCTCACGGCGGGCTGCTGAGGGGCCGGATCGGATGCAGACAGGCGCTCCTCTGCCCAGGTCTTTGCTCCCCTGCCCCACTAGGAATGGAAGACACACTGCCAACAGCTTCTGGAGGGTGATGGGCCCTGCTGCAGACCAGGTCCGACCCAGGTTTCAGCTATCCCACCCCGCAGGGACTTAAAGACACACTGCCATCAGCTTCTGGAGGCTGCTGAGCTCTACTATAGAGCAGGTCCGACCCAGGTTTCAGCTCCTGCAGCCCACTAGGACTTAAACACACACTGCCATCAGCGTCTGGATGGTGATGGGCCCTGCTGCAGACCAGGTCCGACCCAGGTTTCAGCTATCCCACCCCGCAGGGACTTAAAGACACACTGCCATCAGCTTCTGGAGGCTGCTGAGCTCTACTATAGAGCAGGTCCGACCCAGGTTTCAGCTCCTGCAGCCCACTAGGACTTAAACACACACTGCCATCAGCGTCTGGATGGTGATGGGCCCTGCTGCAGACCAGGTCCGACCCAGGTATCAGCTCCTGCACCCCGCAGGGAATTGAAGACACACTGCCATCAGCTTCTGGAGGCTGCTGAGCTCTGCTATAGACCAGGTCCGACCCAGGTTTCAGCTCCTGCACCCCGCAGGGAACTAAACACACACTGCCATCTGCAACTGGAGGCTGCTGAGCCCTGCTGCAGACCAGGTCCGACCCAGGTTATGGCTCTCCCACCCCCCTGGGACTTAAACACACACAGCCATCAGCTTCTGGATGGTGATGGGCCCTGCTGCAGACCAGGTCCGACCCAGGTTTCAGCTCCTCAACCCCGCAGGGACTTAAACCCACACCGCCATCAGCTTCTGGAGGGTGATGGGCCCTGCTGCGGGCCAGGTCCGACCCAGGTTTCAGCTCTCCCACCCCGCAGGGACTTAAACACACACAGCCATCAGCTTCTGGGGGCTGCTGAGCCCTGCTGCAGACCAGGTCCGACCCAGGTTTCAGCTCTCCCACCCCGCAGGGTCTTTAACACACACACTGCCATCAGCTGCTGGAGGCTGCTGAGCTCCGCTATAGACCAGGTCCGACCCAGGTTTCTGCTCCTGCACCCCGCAGGGAATGAAAGACACACTGCCATCAGCTTCTGGAGGCTGCTGAGCCCTGCTGCAGACCAGGTCCGACCCAGGTATCGGCTCTCCAACCAGGCAGAGACTTAAACACACACACACACACACACACTGCCATCAGCTTCTGGGGGCTGCTGAGCTCTGCTGTAGACCGGGTCCGACCCAGGTTTCTGCTCCTCCACCCCGCAGGGACTTAAACACACACTGCCACCAGCTTCTGGAGGGTGATGGGCCCTGCTTTAGACCAGGTCTGACCCGGGATATAGCTCTCCCACCCCGCAGGGACTTAAACACTCACTGCCATCAGCTGCTGGAGGCTGCCGAGCTCTGCTGCAGACCAGGTCCCACCCAGGTTTCTGCTCCTGCACCCCGCAGGGACTTAAACACACACTGCCACCAGCTTCTGGAGGGTGATGGGCCCTGCTGTGGACCAGGTCCGACCCGGATATCAGCTCTCCCACCAGGCAGGGACTTAAACACACACTGCAATCAGCTGCTGGAGGCTGCTGAGCTCTACTATAGACCAGGTCCGACCCAGGTTTCAGCTCTCCCACCAGGCAGTGACTTAAAGACACACTGCCATCAGCTGCTGGAGGCTGCTGAGCTCTTCTATAGACCAGGTCCGACCCAGGTTTCAGCTCTCACACCAGGCAGGGACTTAAACACACACTGCCATCAGCTGCTGGAGGCTGCTGAGCTCTGCTATAGACCAGGTCCGACCCAGGTTTCAGCTCTCCCACCAGGCAGGGACTTAAAGACACACTGCCATCAGCTGCTGGAGGCTGCCGAGCCCTGCTGCAGACCATGTCCGACCCAGGTTTCAGCTCTCCCACCAGGCAGGGACTTAGAGGCACGCTGCCATCAGCTTCTGGAGGCTGCTGAGCTCTGCCATAGACCAGGTCCGACCGAGGTTTCAGCTCTCCCACCCCGCAGGGACTTAAACACACACTGCCATCAGCTGCTGGAGGCTGCTGAGCTCTGCTATAGACCAGGTCCGACCCGGGATATAGCTCTCCCACCCCGCAGGGACTTAAACACACACTGCCATCAGCTGCTGGAGGCTGCTGAGCTCTTCTATAGACCAGGTCCGACCCAGGTTTCAGCTCTCCCACCCCGCAGGGACTTGAACACACACTGCCATCAGCTTCTGGAGGCTGCTGAGCTCTGCTATAGACCAGGTCCGACCCAGGTTTCTGCTCCTCCACCCCGCAGGGAATTAAAGACACACTGCCATCAGCTTCTGGATGGTGATGGGCCCTGCTGCAGACCAAGTCCGACCCGGGTTACAGCTCTCCCACCAGGCAGGGAATTAAACACACACTGCCATCAGCTGCTGGAGGCTGCTGAGCTCCGCTATAGACCAGGTCCGACCCGGGTTCCTGCTCCTGCACCCCGCAGGGACCAAAACACACACACTGCCATCAGCTTCTGGAGGCTGCTGAGCTCTTCTATAGACCAGGTCCGACCCAGGTTTCAGCTCTCCCACCAGGCAGGGACTTAAACACACACTGCCATCACCTTCTGCTGGCTGCTGAGCTCTGCTGCAGACCAGGTCCGACCCAGGTTTCAGCTCCTGCACCCCGCAGGGAACTAAACACACACTGCCGTCACCTTCTGCTGGCTGCTGAGCCCTGCTGCAGACCAGGTCCGACCCAGGTTTCAGCTCCTGCACCCCGCAGTGGATTAAAGACACACTGCCATCAGGTTCTGGAGGCTGCTGAGCTCTGCTGCAGACCAGGTCCGACCCAGGTTATGGCTCTCCCACCCCGCAGGGACTTAAACACACACCGCCGTCAGCTTCTGGATGGTGATGGGCCCTGCTGCAGACCAGGTCCGACCCACGTTTCAGCTCTCCCACCCCGCAGGGGATGAAACACACACTGCCATCAGCTTCTGGAGGCTGCTGAGCTCTGCTAAAGACCAGGTCCGACCCAGCTTTCAGCTCTCCCACCAGGCAGGGAGTTAAAGACACACTGTCATCGGCTTCTGGAGGGTGCTGAGCCCTGCTGCACACCAAGTCTGACCCAGGTTTCAGCTCATCCACCCCGCAGG
>NW_027223078.1:30000-40000 GCF_043380555.1 Nothobranchius furzeri
TGGAGGTCTAAAGGATGACCATGAGGTCAAAAGGATGACCAGTAGTTGTGGTTCTCGCCCCGGGACTTGGGTCAGAGTATAGCCCAAGTGGAGCACTTGTGTCGGCCTAGGGAGGCTGTGCCGGGCCCCCTGGAGGTCTAAAGGATGACCATGAGGTCAAAAGGATGACCAGTAGTTGTGGTTCTCGCCCCGGGACTTGGGTCAGAGTATAGCCCAAGTGGAGCACTTGTGTCGGACTAGGGAGGCTGTGCCGTGCCCCCTGGAGGTCTAAAGGATGACCAGTAGTTGTGGTTCTCGCCCCGGGACTTGGGTCAGAGTATAGCCCAAGTGGAGCACTTGTGTCGGCCTAGGGAGGCTGTGCCGGGCCCCCTGGAGGTCTAAAGGATGACCATGAGGTCAAAAGGATGACCAGTAGTTGTGGTTCTCGCCCCGGGACTTGGGTCAGAGTATAGCCCAAGTGGAGCACTTGTGTCGGACTAGGGAGGCTGTGCCGTGCCCCCTGGAGGTCTAAAGGATGACCAGTAGTTGTGGTTCTCGCCCCGGGACTTGGGTCAGAGTATAGCCCAAGTGGAGCACTTGTGTCGGACTAGGGAGGCTGTGCCGTGCCCCCTGGAGGTCTAAAGGATGACCAGTAGTTGTGGTTCTCGCCCCGGGACTTGGGTCATAGTATAGCCCAAGTGGAGCACTTGGGTCGGACTAGGGAGGCTGTGTCGTGCCCCCTGGAGGTCTAAAGGATGACCAGTAGTTGTGGTTCTCGCCCCGGGACTTGGGTCAGAGAATAGCCCAAGTGGGACACTTGTGTCGGACTAGGGAGGCTCTGCCGTGCCCCCTGGAGGTCTAAAGGATGACCAGTAGTTGTGGTTCTCGCCCCGGGACTTGGGTCAGAGTATAGCCCAAGTGGAGCACTTGTGTCGGACTAGGGAGGCTGTGCCGTGCCCCCTGGAGGTCTAAAGGATGACCATTAGTTGTGGTTCTCGCCCCGGGACTTGGGTCAGAGTACAGCCCAAGTGGAGCACTTGCGTCGGACTAGGGAGGCTGTGCCGGGCCCCCTGGAGGTCTAAAGGATGACCAGTAGTTGTGGTTCTCGCCCCGGGCCGTGGGTCTGAGTATGGCCCAAGTGGGACACTTGTGTCGGACTAGGGAGGCTCTGCCGTGCCCCCTTGAGGTCTAAAGGATGACCAGTAGTTGTGGTTCTCGCCCCGGGACTTGGGTCATAGTATAGCCCAAGTGGGACACTTGTGTCGGACTAGGGAGGCTCTGCCGTGCCCCCTTGAGGTCTAAAGGATGACCATGAGGTCAAAAGGATGACCAGTAGTTGTGGTTCTCGCCCCGGGACTTGGGTCAGAGTATGGCCCAAGTGGTGCACTTGTGTCGGTCTAGGGAGGCTGTGCCGGTCCCCCTGGAGGTCTAAAGGATGACCAGTAGTTGTGGTTCTCGCCCCGGGACTTGGGTCAGAGTATAGCCCAAGTGGAGCACTTGTGTCGGACTAGGGAGGCTGTGCCGGGCCCCCTGGAGGTCTAAAGGATGACCAGTAGTTGTGGTTCTCACCCCGGGTCGTGGGTCCGAGTCTGGCCCGAGTAGAGCACTTTGGTCGGCTACCGGGGGGTGTGCCGTGCCCCCTGGAGGTCTAAAGGATGACCAGTAGTTGTGGTTCTCGCCCCGGGACTTGGGTCAGAGTATAGCCCAAGTGGAGCACTTGTGTCGGCCTAGGGAGGCTGTGCCGGGCCCCCTGGAGATCTAAAGGATGACCATGAGGTCAAAAGGATGACCAGTAGTTGTGGTTCTCGCCCCGGGACTTGGGTCAGAGTATAGCCCAAGTGGAGCACTTGTGTCGGCCTAGGGAGGCTGTGCCGGGCCCCCTGGAGGTCTAAAGGATGACCAGTAGTTGTGGTTCTCGCACCGGGACTTGGGTCAGAGTACAGCCCAAGTGGAGCACTTGTGTCGGTCTAGGGAGGCTGTGCCGGGCCCCCTGGAGGTCTAAAGGATGACCAGTAGTTGTGGTTCTCGCCCCGGGCCGTGGGTCTGAGTATGGCCCAAGTGGGGCACTTGCGTCGGACTGGGGAGGCTCTGCCGCGCCCCCTGGAGGTCAAAAGGATGACCAGTAGTTGTGGTTCTCACCCCGGGTCGTGGGTCCGAGTCTGGCCCGAGTAGAGCACTTTGGTCGGCTACCGGGGGGTGTGCCGTGCCCCCTGGAGCCATGGGAGTGAGCTCCAGCAGACTGGTATTTTTCGGAGAACCAGGCCCACACTCCTCAGACTTTGTGCCCAGGGACAGGCCACCAAAATCGGCCGCGGCTCGTGCACTTTGCCCCTGCGTTTCTCCCAGAACCAGAGCCGGAAAAATCCCAAAATTGATGCCCAGAGATAGTCGACTCTGCCTGGAATAGATTGCCACCCAAACCCGCCAACTCACGCTGGTTTTCCGATGGCCTCACCTACTAACCCGAGCATGGTCATCGCTCGCACCTTCCAAAACCTCCAGGGGCGCAGGCACTTTTCATTTACTGGCCATAAGGCCGACCGCCTTAAGCGTTAAGCGATAAGCGAAAGGCTTAGTTTGGACTTAGTTTTTGGAGCGACGAGGTCGCCGTTTTGTCAATTCTGAACCGATTTTCACGCGGTTTTCGACTGCCTGCGCCTGGGGAGCCGCCCAGAAGCCCCAGGCAGTGTTCTGGGTGGACTTCCGGACCGGTCCGGACCCGGTACCGGCCGGGGGAACCGCACCACGCCTCTCGGGCGTTTCTACACCGATTTTCGCGGGGTTTTCGACTGCATAGACGGGGCCACCTGCTGCAGGGCCCGAGGGAGGGCCTTACTGAGCTGGGTCCGACGCAGGGCCCGGTTCCTGGAGCCCGCTGGGGGGGGGGGGGGTTCTCTAAGGCTCACGGCGGGCTGCTGAGGGGCCGGATCGGATGCAGACAGGCGCTCCTCTGCCCAGGTCTTTGCTCCCCTGCCCCACTAGGAATGGAAGACACACTGCCAACAGCTTCTGGAGGGTGATGGGCCCTGCTGCAGACCAGGTCCGACCCAGGTTTCAGCTATCCCACCCCGCAGGGACTTAAAGACACACTGCCATCAGCTTCTGGAGGCTGCTGAGCTCTACTATAGAGCAGGTCCGACCCAGGTTTCAGCTCCTGCAGCCCACTAGGACTTAAACACACACTGCCATCAGCGTCTGGATGGTGATGGGCCCTGCTGCAGACCAGGTCCGACCCAGGTTTCAGCTATCCCACCCCGCAGGGACTTAAAGACACACTGCCATCAGCTTCTGGAGGCTGCTGAGCTCTACTATAGAGCAGGTCCGACCCAGGTTTCAGCTCCTGCAGCCCACTAGGACTTAAACACACACTGCCATCAGCGTCTGGATGGTGATGGGCCCTGCTGCAGACCAGGTCCGACCCAGGTATCAGCTCCTGCACCCCGCAGGGAATTGAAGACACACTGCCATCAGCTTCTGGAGGCTGCTGAGCTCTGCTATAGACCAGGTCCGACCCAGGTTTCAGCTCCTGCACCCCGCAGGGAACTAAACACACACTGCCATCTGCAACTGGAGGCTGCTGAGCCCTGCTGCAGACCAGGTCCGACCCAGGTTATGGCTCTCCCACCCCCCTGGGACTTAAACACACACAGCCATCAGCTTCTGGATGGTGATGGGCCCTGCTGCAGACCAGGTCCGACCCAGGTTTCAGCTCCTCAACCCCGCAGGGACTTAAACCCACACCGCCATCAGCTTCTGGAGGGTGATGGGCCCTGCTGCGGGCCAGGTCCGACCCAGGTTTCAGCTCTCCCACCCCGCAGGGACTTAAACACACACAGCCATCAGCTTCTGGGGGCTGCTGAGCCCTGCTGCAGACCAGGTCCGACCCAGGTTTCAGCTCTCCCACCCCGCAGGGTCTTTAACACACACACTGCCATCAGCTGCTGGAGGCTGCTGAGCTCCGCTATAGACCAGGTCCGACCCAGGTTTCTGCTCCTGCACCCCGCAGGGAATGAAAGACACACTGCCATCAGCTTCTGGAGGCTGCTGAGCCCTGCTGCAGACCAGGTCCGACCCAGGTATCGGCTCTCCAACCAGGCAGAGACTTAAACACACACACACACACACACACTGCCATCAGCTTCTGGGGGCTGCTGAGCTCTGCTGTAGACCGGGTCCGACCCAGGTTTCTGCTCCTCCACCCCGCAGGGACTTAAACACACACTGCCACCAGCTTCTGGAGGGTGATGGGCCCTGCTTTAGACCAGGTCTGACCCGGGATATAGCTCTCCCACCCCGCAGGGACTTAAACACTCACTGCCATCAGCTGCTGGAGGCTGCCGAGCTCTGCTGCAGACCAGGTCCCACCCAGGTTTCTGCTCCTGCACCCCGCAGGGACTTAAACACACACTGCCACCAGCTTCTGGAGGGTGATGGGCCCTGCTGTGGACCAGGTCCGACCCGGATATCAGCTCTCCCACCAGGCAGGGACTTAAACACACACTGCAATCAGCTGCTGGAGGCTGCTGAGCTCTACTATAGACCAGGTCCGACCCAGGTTTCAGCTCTCCCACCAGGCAGTGACTTAAAGACACACTGCCATCAGCTGCTGGAGGCTGCTGAGCTCTTCTATAGACCAGGTCCGACCCAGGTTTCAGCTCTCACACCAGGCAGGGACTTAAACACACACTGCCATCAGCTGCTGGAGGCTGCTGAGCTCTGCTATAGACCAGGTCCGACCCAGGTTTCAGCTCTCCCACCAGGCAGGGACTTAAAGACACACTGCCATCAGCTGCTGGAGGCTGCCGAGCCCTGCTGCAGACCATGTCCGACCCAGGTTTCAGCTCTCCCACCAGGCAGGGACTTAGAGGCACGCTGCCATCAGCTTCTGGAGGCTGCTGAGCTCTGCCATAGACCAGGTCCGACCGAGGTTTCAGCTCTCCCACCCCGCAGGGACTTAAACACACACTGCCATCAGCTGCTGGAGGCTGCTGAGCTCTGCTATAGACCAGGTCCGACCCGGGATATAGCTCTCCCACCCCGCAGGGACTTAAACACACACTGCCATCAGCTGCTGGAGGCTGCTGAGCTCTTCTATAGACCAGGTCCGACCCAGGTTTCAGCTCTCCCACCCCGCAGGGACTTGAACACACACTGCCATCAGCTTCTGGAGGCTGCTGAGCTCTGCTATAGACCAGGTCCGACCCAGGTTTCTGCTCCTCCACCCCGCAGGGAATTAAAGACACACTGCCATCAGCTTCTGGATGGTGATGGGCCCTGCTGCAGACCAAGTCCGACCCGGGTTACAGCTCTCCCACCAGGCAGGGAATTAAACACACACTGCCATCAGCTGCTGGAGGCTGCTGAGCTCCGCTATAGACCAGGTCCGACCCGGGTTCCTGCTCCTGCACCCCGCAGGGACCAAAACACACACACTGCCATCAGCTTCTGGAGGCTGCTGAGCTCTTCTATAGACCAGGTCCGACCCAGGTTTCAGCTCTCCCACCAGGCAGGGACTTAAACACACACTGCCATCACCTTCTGCTGGCTGCTGAGCTCTGCTGCAGACCAGGTCCGACCCAGGTTTCAGCTCCTGCACCCCGCAGGGAACTAAACACACACTGCCGTCACCTTCTGCTGGCTGCTGAGCCCTGCTGCAGACCAGGTCCGACCCAGGTTTCAGCTCCTGCACCCCGCAGTGGATTAAAGACACACTGCCATCAGGTTCTGGAGGCTGCTGAGCTCTGCTGCAGACCAGGTCCGACCCAGGTTATGGCTCTCCCACCCCGCAGGGACTTAAACACACACCGCCGTCAGCTTCTGGATGGTGATGGGCCCTGCTGCAGACCAGGTCCGACCCACGTTTCAGCTCTCCCACCCCGCAGGGGATGAAACACACACTGCCATCAGCTTCTGGAGGCTGCTGAGCTCTGCTAAAGACCAGGTCCGACCCAGCTTTCAGCTCTCCCACCAGGCAGGGAGTTAAAGACACACTGTCATCGGCTTCTGGAGGGTGCTGAGCCCTGCTGCACACCAAGTCTGACCCAGGTTTCAGCTCATCCACCCCGCAGGGACCTAAACACACACTGCCATCAGCTTCTGAGTGGTAATGGGCCCTGCTGCAGACCAGGTCCGACCCAGGTTTCAGCTCCTCCACCCCGCCATCACCAGCTGGAGGCTGGCTGCTGCTCCTGCACCCTGCCATCAGCTGCTGGAGGCTTCTGTTCCTCCACCCCGCCATCAGCAGCTGGAGGCTGGCTGCTGGAGGCTGGCTGCTGCTCCTCCACCCCGCCATCACCAGCTGGAGGCTGGTTGCAGCTCCTGCACCCCGCCATCAGCTGCTGGAGGCTGCCTGCAGCCCCTGCACCCCGCCATCAGCTGCTGGAGGCTGGCTGCAGCTCCTGCACACCGCCATCAGCTGCTGGAGGCTGCCTGCAGCTCCTGCACCCCGCCATCAGCTGCTGGAGGCTGGCTGCTGCTCCTGCACCCCGCCAGCAGCTGCTGGAGGCTGGCTGCTGCTCCTCCACCCAACCATCAGCTGCTGGACGCTGGCTGCTGCTCCTGCACCCCGCCATCAGCTGCTGGAGGCTGGCTGCTGCTCCTCCACCACCCAACCATCAGCTGCTGGACGCTGGCTGCAGCTCCTCCACCCCGCCATCAGCTGCTGGTGGCTGGCTGCAGCTCCTTCACCCCGCCATCAGCTGCTGGTGGCTGGCTGCAGCTCCTTCACCCCGCCATCACCAGCTGGAGGCTGGCTGCTGCTCCTGCACCCCGCCATCAGCTGCTGGAGGCTGCCTGCAGCTCCTGCGCCCCGCCATCAGCTGCTGGAGGCTGGCTGCTGCTCCTGCACCCTGCCATCAGCTGTTCGAGGCTGGCTGCAGCTCCTCCACCCCACCATCACCAGCTGGAGGCTGGTTGCAGCTCCTGCACCCCGTCATCAGCAGCTGGAGGCTGCCTGCTGCTCCTGCACCCCGCCATCAGCTGCTGGAGGCTGCCTGCAGCTCCTGCACCCCGCCATCATTTGCTGGAGGCTGGCTGCAGCTCCTGCAACCCGCCATCAGCTGCTGGAGGCTGGCTGCTGCTCCTCCACCCCACCATGACCTGCTGGAGGCTGGCTGCAGCTCCTTCACACCGCCATCAGCTGATGGATGCTGGCTGAACGCTGGAGGCTGGCTGCTGCTCCCACACACCGCCATCAGCTCCTGGAGGCTGGCTGGCTGCTGGAGGCTGTCTGCTGCTGCTCCTCCACCCCGCCATCACCAGCTGGAGGCTGGCTGCTGGAGGCTGGCTGCAGCTCCTGCACCCCACCATCAGCTGCTGGAGGCTGGCTTCTGCTCCTCCACCCCGCCATCAGCTGCTGGGGGCTGGCTGCTGGAGGCTGGCTGCAGCTCCTCCACCCCGCCATCACCAGCTGGAGGCTGGTTGCAGCTCCTGCACCCCGCCATCAGCTGCTGGAGGCTGCCTGCTGCTCCTGCACCCCGCCATCAGCTGCTGGAGGCTGCCTGCACCTCCTGCACCCCGCCATCAGCTGCTGGAGGCTGGCTTCTGCTCCTCCACCCCGCCATCAGCTGATGGAGGCTGCCTGCTTCTCCACCCCGCCATCACTAGCTGGAGGCTGGCTGCTGGAGGCTGGCTGCAGCTCCTCCACCCCGCCATCAGCTGCTGGAGGCTGCCTGCAGCTCCTGCACCCCGCCATCACCAGCTGGAGGCTGGCTTCTGCTCCTCCACCCCGCCATCAGCTGATGGAGGCTGCCTGCTTCTCCACCCCGCCATCACTAGCTGGAGGCTGGCTGCTGGAGGCTGGCTGCAGCTCCTCCACCCCGCCATCAGCTGCTGGAGGCTGGCTGCTGCTCCTGCACCCCGCCATCAGCTGCTGGAGGCTGGCTGCTGCTCCTCCACCCAACCATCAGCTGCTGGACGCTGGCTGCAGCTCCTCCACCCCACCATCAGCTGCTGGACGCTGGCTGCAGCTCCTCCACCCCGCCATCAGCTGCTGGAGGCTGCCTGCAGCTCCTGCACCCCGCCATCAGCTGCTGGAGGCTGCCTGCAGCTCCTGCACCCCGCCATCACCAGCTGGAGGCTGGCTTCTGCTCCTCCACCCCGCCATCAGCTGATGGAGGCTGCCTGCTTCTCCACCCCGCCATCACTAGCTGGAGGCTGGCTGCTGGAGGCTGGCTGCTGCTCCTCCACCCAACCATCAGCTGCTGGACGCTGGCTGCAGCTCCTCCACCCCACCATCAGCTGCTGGACGCTGGCTGCAGCTCCTGCACCCCGCCATCAGCTGCTGGAGGCTGGCTTCTGCTCCTCCACCCCGCCATCAGCTGCTGGAGGCTGCCTGCTGCTCCTGCACCCCGCCATCAGCTGCTGGAGGCTGGCTGCTGCTCCTGCACCCCGCCATCAGCTGCTGGAGGCTGGCTGCTGGAGGCTGGCTGCAGCTCCTCCACCCCACCATCAGCTGCTGGACGCTGGCTGCAGCTCCTCCACCCCACCATCAGCTGCTGGACGCTGGCTGCAGCTCCTGCACCCCGCCATCAGCTGCTGGAGGCTGGCTTCTGCTCCTCCACCCCGCCATCAGCTGACGGAGGCTGCCTGCTTCTCCACCCCGCCATCACTAGCTGGAGGCTGGCTGCTGGAGGCTGGCTGCAGCTCCTCCACCCCACCATCAGCTGCTGGACGCTGGCTGCAGCTCCTGCACCCCGCCATCAGCTGCTGGAGGCTGGCTTCTGCTCCTCCACCCCGCCATCAGCTGACGGAGGCTGCCTGCTTCTCCACCCCGCCATCACTAGCTGGAGGCTGGCTGCTGGAGGCTGGCTGCAGCTCCTCCACCCCGCCATCAGCTGCTGGAGGCTGGCTGCTGCTCCTGCACCCCGCCATCAGCTGCTGGACGCTGGCTGCAGCTCCTCCACCCCGCCATCACCAGCTGGAGGCTGCCTGCTGCTCTTCCACCCCGCCATCAGCTGATGGACGCTGGCTGCAGCTCCTCCACCCCGCCATCAGCTGCTGGAGGCTGGCTGGCCGCTGGAGGCTGGCTGCTGCTCCCACACACCGCCATCAGCTGCTGGAGGCTGGCTGGCTGCTGGAGGCTGGCTGCTGCTGCTCCTCCTCCCCGCCATCACCAGCTGGAGGCTGGCTGCTGCTCCTACACCCCGCCATCAGCTGATGGAGGCTGCCTGCTCCTCCGCCCCGCCATCACCAGCTGGAGGCTGGCTGCTGGAGGCTGGCTGCAGCTCCTTCACCCCGCCATCACCAGCTGGAGGCTGGCTTCTGCTCCTGCACCCCGCCATCAGCTGCTGGAGGCTGGCTTCTGCTCCTCCACCCCGCCACCAGCTGCTGGAGGCTGGCTGCTGCTCCTGCACCCCGCCAGCAGCTGCTGGAGGCTGGCTGCTGCTCCTCCACCACCCAACCATCAGCTGCTGGACGCTGGCTGCAGCTCCTCCACCCCGCCATCAGCTGCTGGTGGCTGGCTGCTGCTCCTGCACCCCGCCATCAGCTGCTGGTGGCTGGCTGCAGCTCCTTCACCCCGCCATCACCAGCTGGAGGCTGGCTGCTGCTCCTGCACCCCGCCATCAGCTGCTGGAGGCTGGCTGCAGCTCCTCCACCCCACCATCAGCCGTTGGAGGCTGGCTGCTGCTCCTCCACCCTGACATCACCAGCTGGAGGCTTCTGTTCCTCCACCCCACCATCAGCAGCTGGAGGCTGGCTGCTTGAGGCTGGCTGCTGCTCCCCCACCCCGCCATCACCTGCTGGAGGCTTCTGCTCAGCCACACCGCCACCAGCTGCCTGTGGTGAACCGCTGACGACCAGCCCAGGCCCACGTCTCACCTCTCCCTGCCCGCCCTGGATGCACAACCACCCACCCAGGCTCAAGCTTCCCCCTGCCCGCTGCACGTCCAGCCGGCCTCTGCCCTGTCCCCTCTCTCACCAGCATCACATCCAGGCTCATCAGGCATCCCCATGCCCGCAGCCTTCTCCCACCCACACTCAACACCACCGAACCCAGGATCAGGCTCCACCATCCCCGAAG
>NW_027223078.1:50000-60000 GCF_043380555.1 Nothobranchius furzeri
AGCTGGGGTCTGACATCCCCCTGTTGCCATGGAGGTCTAAAGGATGACCATTAGTTGTGGTTCTCGCCCCGGGACTTGGGTCAGAGTACAGCCGAAGTGGAGCACTTGTGTCGGACTAGGGAGGCTGTGCCGTGCCCCCTGGAGGTCTAAAGGATGACCAGTAGTTGTGGTTCTCGCCCCGGGACTTGGGTCAGAGTATAGCCCAAGTGGAGCACTTGTGTCGGCCTAGGGAGGCTCTGCCGTGCCCCATGGAGGTCTAAAGGATGACCATGAGGTCAAAAGGATGACCAGTAGTTGTGGTTCTCGCCCCGGGACTTGGGTCAGAGTATAGCCCAAGTGGAGCACTTGTGTCGGACTAGGGAGGCTGTGCCGGGCCCCCTGGAGGTCTAAAGGATGACCATGAGGTCAAAAGGATGACCAGTAGTTGTGGTTCTCGCCCCGGGACTTGGGTCAGAGTATAGCCCAAGTGGAGCACTTGTGTCGGCCTAGGGAGGCTGTGCCGGGCCCCCTGGAGGTCTAAAGGATGACCATGAGGTCAAAAGGATGACCAGTAGTTGTGGTTCTCGCCCCGGGACTTGGGTCAGAGTATAGCCCAAGTGGAGCACTTGTGTCGGACTAGGGAGGCTGTGCCGTGCCCCCTGGAGGTCTAAAGGATGACCAGTAGTTGTGGTTCTCGCCCCGGGACTTGGGTCAGAGTATAGCCCAAGTGGAGCACTTGTGTCGGCCTAGGGAGGCTGTGCCGGGCCCCCTGGAGGTCTAAAGGATGACCATGAGGTCAAAAGGATGACCATTAGTTGTGGTTCTCGCCCCGGGACTTGGGTCAGAGTACAGCCGAAGTGGAGCACTTGTGTCGGACTAGGGAGGCTGTGCCGTGCCCCCTGGAGGTCTAAAGGATGACCAGTAGTTGTGGTTCTCGCCCCGGGACTTGGGTCAGAGTATAGCCCAAGTGGAGCACTTGTGTCGGCCTAGGGAGGCTGTGCCGGGCCCCCTGGAGGTCTAAAGGATGACCATGAGGTCAAAAGGATGACCAGTAGTTGTGGTTCTCGCCCCGGGACTTGGGTCAGAGTATAGCCCAAGTGGAGCACTTGTGTCGGACTAGGGAGGCTGTGCCGTGCCCCCTGGAGGTCTAAAGGATGACCAGTAGTTGTGGTTCTCGCCCCGGGACTTGGGTCAGAGTATAGCCCAAGTGGAGCACTTGTGTCGGACTAGGGAGGCTGTGCCGTGCCCCCTGGAGGTCTAAAGGATGACCAGTAGTTGTGGTTCTCGCCCCGGGACTTGGGTCATAGTATAGCCCAAGTGGAGCACTTGGGTCGGACTAGGGAGGCTGTGTCGTGCCCCCTGGAGGTCTAAAGGATGACCAGTAGTTGTGGTTCTCGCCCCGGGACTTGGGTCAGAGAATAGCCCAAGTGGGACACTTGTGTCGGACTAGGGAGGCTCTGCCGTGCCCCCTGGAGGTCTAAAGGATGACCAGTAGTTGTGGTTCTCGCCCCGGGACTTGGGTCAGAGTATAGCCCAAGTGGAGCACTTGTGTCGGACTAGGGAGGCTGTGCCGTGCCCCCTGGAGGTCTAAAGGATGACCATTAGTTGTGGTTCTCGCCCCGGGACTTGGGTCAGAGTACAGCCCAAGTGGAGCACTTGCGTCGGACTAGGGAGGCTGTGCCGGGCCCCCTGGAGGTCTAAAGGATGACCAGTAGTTGTGGTTCTCGCCCCGGGCCGTGGGTCTGAGTATGGCCCAAGTGGGACACTTGTGTCGGACTAGGGAGGCTCTGCCGTGCCCCCTTGAGGTCTAAAGGATGACCAGTAGTTGTGGTTCTCGCCCCGGGACTTGGGTCATAGTATAGCCCAAGTGGGACACTTGTGTCGGACTAGGGAGGCTCTGCCGTGCCCCCTTGAGGTCTAAAGGATGACCATGAGGTCAAAAGGATGACCAGTAGTTGTGGTTCTCGCCCCGGGACTTGGGTCAGAGTATGGCCCAAGTGGTGCACTTGTGTCGGTCTAGGGAGGCTGTGCCGGTCCCCCTGGAGGTCTAAAGGATGACCAGTAGTTGTGGTTCTCGCCCCGGGACTTGGGTCAGAGTATAGCCCAAGTGGAGCACTTGTGTCGGACTAGGGAGGCTGTGCCGGGCCCCCTGGAGGTCTAAAGGATGACCAGTAGTTGTGGTTCTCACCCCGGGTCGTGGGTCCGAGTCTGGCCCGAGTAGAGCACTTTGGTCGGCTACCGGGGGGTGTGCCGTGCCCCCTGGAGGTCTAAAGGATGACCAGTAGTTGTGGTTCTCGCCCCGGGACTTGGGTCAGAGTATAGCCCAAGTGGAGCACTTGTGTCGGCCTAGGGAGGCTGTGCCGGGCCCCCTGGAGATCTAAAGGATGACCATGAGGTCAAAAGGATGACCAGTAGTTGTGGTTCTCGCCCCGGGACTTGGGTCAGAGTATAGCCCAAGTGGAGCACTTGTGTCGGCCTAGGGAGGCTGTGCCGGGCCCCCTGGAGGTCTAAAGGATGACCAGTAGTTGTGGTTCTCGCACCGGGACTTGGGTCAGAGTACAGCCCAAGTGGAGCACTTGTGTCGGTCTAGGGAGGCTGTGCCGGGCCCCCTGGAGGTCTAAAGGATGACCAGTAGTTGTGGTTCTCGCCCCGGGCCGTGGGTCTGAGTATGGCCCAAGTGGGGCACTTGCGTCGGACTGGGGAGGCTCTGCCGCGCCCCCTGGAGGTCAAAAGGATGACCAGTAGTTGTGGTTCTCACCCCGGGTCGTGGGTCCGAGTCTGGCCCGAGTAGAGCACTTTGGTCGGCTACCGGGGGGTGTGCCGTGCCCCCTGGAGCCATGGGAGTGAGCTCCAGCAGACTGGTATTTTTCGGAGAACCAGGCCCACACTCCTCAGACTTTGTGCCCAGGGACAGGCCACCAAAATCGGCCGCGGCTCGTGCACTTTGCCCCTGCGTTTCTCCCAGAACCAGAGCCGGAAAAATCCCAAAATTGATGCCCAGAGATAGTCGACTCTGCCTGGAATAGATTGCCACCCAAACCCGCCAACTCACGCTGGTTTTCCGATGGCCTCACCTACTAACCCGAGCATGGTCATCGCTCGCACCTTCCAAAACCTCCAGGGGCGCAGGCACTTTTCATTTACTGGCCATAAGGCCGACCGCCTTAAGCGTTAAGCGATAAGCGAAAGGCTTAGTTTGGACTTAGTTTTTGGAGCGACGAGGTCGCCGTTTTGTCAATTCTGAACCGATTTTCACGCGGTTTTCGACTGCCTGCGCCTGGGGAGCCGCCCAGAAGCCCCAGGCAGTGTTCTGGGTGGACTTCCGGACCGGTCCGGACCCGGTACCGGCCGGGGGAACCGCACCACGCCTCTCGGGCGTTTCTACACCGATTTTCGCGGGGTTTTCGACTGCATAGACGGGGCCACCTGCTGCAGGGCCCGAGGGAGGGCCTTACTGAGCTGGGTCCGACGCAGGGCCCGGTTCCTGGAGCCCGCTGGGGGGGGGGGGGGTTCTCTAAGGCTCACGGCGGGCTGCTGAGGGGCCGGATCGGATGCAGACAGGCGCTCCTCTGCCCAGGTCTTTGCTCCCCTGCCCCACTAGGAATGGAAGACACACTGCCAACAGCTTCTGGAGGGTGATGGGCCCTGCTGCAGACCAGGTCCGACCCAGGTTTCAGCTATCCCACCCCGCAGGGACTTAAAGACACACTGCCATCAGCTTCTGGAGGCTGCTGAGCTCTACTATAGAGCAGGTCCGACCCAGGTTTCAGCTCCTGCAGCCCACTAGGACTTAAACACACACTGCCATCAGCGTCTGGATGGTGATGGGCCCTGCTGCAGACCAGGTCCGACCCAGGTTTCAGCTATCCCACCCCGCAGGGACTTAAAGACACACTGCCATCAGCTTCTGGAGGCTGCTGAGCTCTACTATAGAGCAGGTCCGACCCAGGTTTCAGCTCCTGCAGCCCACTAGGACTTAAACACACACTGCCATCAGCGTCTGGATGGTGATGGGCCCTGCTGCAGACCAGGTCCGACCCAGGTATCAGCTCCTGCACCCCGCAGGGAATTGAAGACACACTGCCATCAGCTTCTGGAGGCTGCTGAGCTCTGCTATAGACCAGGTCCGACCCAGGTTTCAGCTCCTGCACCCCGCAGGGAACTAAACACACACTGCCATCTGCAACTGGAGGCTGCTGAGCCCTGCTGCAGACCAGGTCCGACCCAGGTTATGGCTCTCCCACCCCCCTGGGACTTAAACACACACAGCCATCAGCTTCTGGATGGTGATGGGCCCTGCTGCAGACCAGGTCCGACCCAGGTTTCAGCTCCTCAACCCCGCAGGGACTTAAACCCACACCGCCATCAGCTTCTGGAGGGTGATGGGCCCTGCTGCGGGCCAGGTCCGACCCAGGTTTCAGCTCTCCCACCCCGCAGGGACTTAAACACACACAGCCATCAGCTTCTGGGGGCTGCTGAGCCCTGCTGCAGACCAGGTCCGACCCAGGTTTCAGCTCTCCCACCCCGCAGGGTCTTTAACACACACACTGCCATCAGCTGCTGGAGGCTGCTGAGCTCCGCTATAGACCAGGTCCGACCCAGGTTTCTGCTCCTGCACCCCGCAGGGAATGAAAGACACACTGCCATCAGCTTCTGGAGGCTGCTGAGCCCTGCTGCAGACCAGGTCCGACCCAGGTATCGGCTCTCCAACCAGGCAGAGACTTAAACACACACACACACACACACACACTGCCATCAGCTTCTGGGGGCTGCTGAGCTCTGCTGTAGACCGGGTCCGACCCAGGTTTCTGCTCCTCCACCCCGCAGGGACTTAAACACACACTGCCACCAGCTTCTGGAGGGTGATGGGCCCTGCTTTAGACCAGGTCTGACCCGGGATATAGCTCTCCCACCCCGCAGGGACTTAAACACTCACTGCCATCAGCTGCTGGAGGCTGCCGAGCTCTGCTGCAGACCAGGTCCCACCCAGGTTTCTGCTCCTGCACCCCGCAGGGACTTAAACACACACTGCCACCAGCTTCTGGAGGGTGATGGGCCCTGCTGTGGACCAGGTCCGACCCGGATATCAGCTCTCCCACCAGGCAGGGACTTAAACACACACTGCAATCAGCTGCTGGAGGCTGCTGAGCTCTACTATAGACCAGGTCCGACCCAGGTTTCAGCTCTCCCACCAGGCAGTGACTTAAAGACACACTGCCATCAGCTGCTGGAGGCTGCTGAGCTCTTCTATAGACCAGGTCCGACCCAGGTTTCAGCTCTCACACCAGGCAGGGACTTAAACACACACTGCCATCAGCTGCTGGAGGCTGCTGAGCTCTGCTATAGACCAGGTCCGACCCAGGTTTCAGCTCTCCCACCAGGCAGGGACTTAAAGACACACTGCCATCAGCTGCTGGAGGCTGCCGAGCCCTGCTGCAGACCATGTCCGACCCAGGTTTCAGCTCTCCCACCAGGCAGGGACTTAGAGGCACGCTGCCATCAGCTTCTGGAGGCTGCTGAGCTCTGCCATAGACCAGGTCCGACCGAGGTTTCAGCTCTCCCACCCCGCAGGGACTTAAACACACACTGCCATCAGCTGCTGGAGGCTGCTGAGCTCTGCTATAGACCAGGTCCGACCCGGGATATAGCTCTCCCACCCCGCAGGGACTTAAACACACACTGCCATCAGCTGCTGGAGGCTGCTGAGCTCTTCTATAGACCAGGTCCGACCCAGGTTTCAGCTCTCCCACCCCGCAGGGACTTGAACACACACTGCCATCAGCTTCTGGAGGCTGCTGAGCTCTGCTATAGACCAGGTCCGACCCAGGTTTCTGCTCCTCCACCCCGCAGGGAATTAAAGACACACTGCCATCAGCTTCTGGATGGTGATGGGCCCTGCTGCAGACCAAGTCCGACCCGGGTTACAGCTCTCCCACCAGGCAGGGAATTAAACACACACTGCCATCAGCTGCTGGAGGCTGCTGAGCTCCGCTATAGACCAGGTCCGACCCGGGTTCCTGCTCCTGCACCCCGCAGGGACCAAAACACACACACTGCCATCAGCTTCTGGAGGCTGCTGAGCTCTTCTATAGACCAGGTCCGACCCAGGTTTCAGCTCTCCCACCAGGCAGGGACTTAAACACACACTGCCATCACCTTCTGCTGGCTGCTGAGCTCTGCTGCAGACCAGGTCCGACCCAGGTTTCAGCTCCTGCACCCCGCAGGGAACTAAACACACACTGCCGTCACCTTCTGCTGGCTGCTGAGCCCTGCTGCAGACCAGGTCCGACCCAGGTTTCAGCTCCTGCACCCCGCAGTGGATTAAAGACACACTGCCATCAGGTTCTGGAGGCTGCTGAGCTCTGCTGCAGACCAGGTCCGACCCAGGTTATGGCTCTCCCACCCCGCAGGGACTTAAACACACACCGCCGTCAGCTTCTGGATGGTGATGGGCCCTGCTGCAGACCAGGTCCGACCCACGTTTCAGCTCTCCCACCCCGCAGGGGATGAAACACACACTGCCATCAGCTTCTGGAGGCTGCTGAGCTCTGCTAAAGACCAGGTCCGACCCAGCTTTCAGCTCTCCCACCAGGCAGGGAGTTAAAGACACACTGTCATCGGCTTCTGGAGGGTGCTGAGCCCTGCTGCACACCAAGTCTGACCCAGGTTTCAGCTCATCCACCCCGCAGGGACCTAAACACACACTGCCATCAGCTTCTGAGTGGTAATGGGCCCTGCTGCAGACCAGGTCCGACCCAGGTTTCAGCTCCTCCACCCCGCCATCACCAGCTGGAGGCTGGCTGCTGCTCCTGCACCCTGCCATCAGCTGCTGGAGGCTTCTGTTCCTCCACCCCGCCATCAGCAGCTGGAGGCTGGCTGCTGGAGGCTGGCTGCTGCTCCTCCACCCCGCCATCACCAGCTGGAGGCTGGTTGCAGCTCCTGCACCCCGCCATCAGCTGCTGGAGGCTGCCTGCAGCCCCTGCACCCCGCCATCAGCTGCTGGAGGCTGGCTGCAGCTCCTGCACACCGCCATCAGCTGCTGGAGGCTGCCTGCAGCTCCTGCACCCCGCCATCAGCTGCTGGAGGCTGGCTGCTGCTCCTGCACCCCGCCAGCAGCTGCTGGAGGCTGGCTGCTGCTCCTCCACCCAACCATCAGCTGCTGGACGCTGGCTGCTGCTCCTGCACCCCGCCATCAGCTGCTGGAGGCTGGCTGCTGCTCCTCCACCACCCAACCATCAGCTGCTGGACGCTGGCTGCAGCTCCTCCACCCCGCCATCAGCTGCTGGTGGCTGGCTGCAGCTCCTTCACCCCGCCATCAGCTGCTGGTGGCTGGCTGCAGCTCCTTCACCCCGCCATCACCAGCTGGAGGCTGGCTGCTGCTCCTGCACCCCGCCATCAGCTGCTGGAGGCTGCCTGCAGCTCCTGCGCCCCGCCATCAGCTGCTGGAGGCTGGCTGCTGCTCCTGCACCCTGCCATCAGCTGTTCGAGGCTGGCTGCAGCTCCTCCACCCCACCATCACCAGCTGGAGGCTGGTTGCAGCTCCTGCACCCCGTCATCAGCAGCTGGAGGCTGCCTGCTGCTCCTGCACCCCGCCATCAGCTGCTGGAGGCTGCCTGCAGCTCCTGCACCCCGCCATCATTTGCTGGAGGCTGGCTGCAGCTCCTGCAACCCGCCATCAGCTGCTGGAGGCTGGCTGCTGCTCCTCCACCCCACCATGACCTGCTGGAGGCTGGCTGCAGCTCCTTCACACCGCCATCAGCTGATGGATGCTGGCTGAACGCTGGAGGCTGGCTGCTGCTCCCACACACCGCCATCAGCTCCTGGAGGCTGGCTGGCTGCTGGAGGCTGTCTGCTGCTGCTCCTCCACCCCGCCATCACCAGCTGGAGGCTGGCTGCTGGAGGCTGGCTGCAGCTCCTGCACCCCACCATCAGCTGCTGGAGGCTGGCTTCTGCTCCTCCACCCCGCCATCAGCTGCTGGGGGCTGGCTGCTGGAGGCTGGCTGCAGCTCCTCCACCCCGCCATCACCAGCTGGAGGCTGGTTGCAGCTCCTGCACCCCGCCATCAGCTGCTGGAGGCTGCCTGCTGCTCCTGCACCCCGCCATCAGCTGCTGGAGGCTGCCTGCACCTCCTGCACCCCGCCATCAGCTGCTGGAGGCTGGCTTCTGCTCCTCCACCCCGCCATCAGCTGATGGAGGCTGCCTGCTTCTCCACCCCGCCATCACTAGCTGGAGGCTGGCTGCTGGAGGCTGGCTGCAGCTCCTCCACCCCGCCATCAGCTGCTGGAGGCTGCCTGCAGCTCCTGCACCCCGCCATCACCAGCTGGAGGCTGGCTTCTGCTCCTCCACCCCGCCATCAGCTGATGGAGGCTGCCTGCTTCTCCACCCCGCCATCACTAGCTGGAGGCTGGCTGCTGGAGGCTGGCTGCAGCTCCTCCACCCCGCCATCAGCTGCTGGAGGCTGGCTGCTGCTCCTGCACCCCGCCATCAGCTGCTGGAGGCTGGCTGCTGCTCCTCCACCCAACCATCAGCTGCTGGACGCTGGCTGCAGCTCCTCCACCCCACCATCAGCTGCTGGACGCTGGCTGCAGCTCCTCCACCCCGCCATCAGCTGCTGGAGGCTGCCTGCAGCTCCTGCACCCCGCCATCAGCTGCTGGAGGCTGCCTGCAGCTCCTGCACCCCGCCATCACCAGCTGGAGGCTGGCTTCTGCTCCTCCACCCCGCCATCAGCTGATGGAGGCTGCCTGCTTCTCCACCCCGCCATCACTAGCTGGAGGCTGGCTGCTGGAGGCTGGCTGCTGCTCCTCCACCCAACCATCAGCTGCTGGACGCTGGCTGCAGCTCCTCCACCCCACCATCAGCTGCTGGACGCTGGCTGCAGCTCCTGCACCCCGCCATCAGCTGCTGGAGGCTGGCTTCTGCTCCTCCACCCCGCCATCAGCTGCTGGAGGCTGCCTGCTGCTCCTGCACCCCGCCATCAGCTGCTGGAGGCTGGCTGCTGCTCCTGCACCCCGCCATCAGCTGCTGGAGGCTGGCTGCTGGAGGCTGGCTGCAGCTCCTCCACCCCACCATCAGCTGCTGGACGCTGGCTGCAGCTCCTCCACCCCACCATCAGCTGCTGGACGCTGGCTGCAGCTCCTGCACCCCGCCATCAGCTGCTGGAGGCTGGCTTCTGCTCCTCCACCCCGCCATCAGCTGACGGAGGCTGCCTGCTTCTCCACCCCGCCATCACTAGCTGGAGGCTGGCTGCTGGAGGCTGGCTGCAGCTCCTCCACCCCACCATCAGCTGCTGGACGCTGGCTGCAGCTCCTGCACCCCGCCATCAGCTGCTGGAGGCTGGCTTCTGCTCCTCCACCCCGCCATCAGCTGACGGAGGCTGCCTGCTTCTCCACCCCGCCATCACTAGCTGGAGGCTGGCTGCTGGAGGCTGGCTGCAGCTCCTCCACCCCGCCATCAGCTGCTGGAGGCTGGCTGCTGCTCCTGCACCCCGCCATCAGCTGCTGGACGCTGGCTGCAGCTCCTCCACCCCGCCATCACCAGCTGGAGGCTGCCTGCTGCTCTTCCACCCCGCCATCAGCTGATGGACGCTGGCTGCAGCTCCTCCACCCCGCCATCAGCTGCTGGAGGCTGGCTGGCCGCTGGAGGCTGGCTGCTGCTCCCACACACCGCCATCAGCTGCTGGAGGCTGGCTGGCTGCTGGAGGCTGGCTGCTGCTGCTCCTCCTCCCCGCCATCACCAGCTGGAGGCTGGCTGCTGCTCCTACACCCCGCCATCAGCTGATGGAGGCTGCCTGCTCCTCCGCCCCGCCATCACCAGCTGGAGGCTGGCTGCTGGAGGCTGGCTGCAGCTCCTTCACCCCGCCATCACCAGCTGGAGGCTGGCTTCTGCTCCTGCACCCCGCCATCAGCTGCTGGAGGCTGGCTTCTGCTCCTCCACCCCGCCACCAGCTGCTGGAGGCTGGCTGCTGCTCCTGCACCCCGCCAGCAGCTGCTGGAGGCTGGCTGCTGCTCCTCCACCACCCAA
>NW_027223078.1:72500-80000 GCF_043380555.1 Nothobranchius furzeri
CTCGCCCCGGGACTTGGGTCAGAGTATAGCCCAAGTGGAGCACTTGTGTCGGACTAGGGAGGCTGTGCCGGGCCCCCTGGAGGTCTAAAGGATGACCAGTAGTTGTGGTTCTCACCCCGGGTCGTGGGTCCGAGTCTGGCCCGAGTAGAGCACTTTGGTCGGCTACCGGGGGGTGTGCCGTGCCCCCTGGAGGTCTAAAGGATGACCAGTAGTTGTGGTTCTCGCCCCGGGACTTGGGTCAGAGTATAGCCCAAGTGGAGCACTTGTGTCGGCCTAGGGAGGCTGTGCCGGGCCCCCTGGAGATCTAAAGGATGACCATGAGGTCAAAAGGATGACCAGTAGTTGTGGTTCTCGCCCCGGGACTTGGGTCAGAGTATAGCCCAAGTGGAGCACTTGTGTCGGCCTAGGGAGGCTGTGCCGGGCCCCCTGGAGGTCTAAAGGATGACCAGTAGTTGTGGTTCTCGCACCGGGACTTGGGTCAGAGTACAGCCCAAGTGGAGCACTTGTGTCGGTCTAGGGAGGCTGTGCCGGGCCCCCTGGAGGTCTAAAGGATGACCAGTAGTTTTGGTTCTCGCCCCGGGCCGTGGGTCTGAGTATGGCCCAAGTGGGGCACTTGCGTCGGACTGGGGAGGCTCTGCCGCGCCCCCTGGAGGTCAAAAGGATGACCAGTAGTTGTGGTTCTCACCCCGGGTCGTGGGTCCGAGTCTGGCCCGAGTAGAGCACTTTGGTCGGCTACCGGGGGGTGTGCCGTGCCCCCTGGAGCCATGGGAGTGAGCTCCAGCAGACTGGTATTTTTCGGAGAACCAGGCCCACACTCCTCAGACTTTGTGCCCAGGGACAGGCCACCAAAATCGGCCGCGGCTCGTGCACTTTGCCCCTGCGTTTCTCCCAGAACCAGAGCCGGAAAAATCCCAAAATTGATGCCCAGAGATAGTCGACTCTGCCTGGAATAGATTGCCACCCAAACCCGCCAACTCACGCTGGTTTTCCGATGGCCTCACCTACTAACCCGAGCATGGTCATCGCTCGCACCTTCCAAAACCTCCAGGGGCGCAGGCACTTTTCATTTACTGGCCATAAGGCCGACCGCCTTAAGCGTTAAGCGATAAGCGAAAGGCTTAGTTTGGACTTAGTTTTTGGAGCGACGAGGTCGCCGTTTTGTCAATTCTGAACCGATTTTCACGCGGTTTTCGACTGCCTGCGCCTGGGGAGCCGCCCAGAAGCCCCAGGCAGTGTTCTGGGTGGACTTCCGGACCGGTCCGGACCCGGTACCGGCCGGGGGAACCGCACCACGCCTCTCGGGCGTTTCTACACCGATTTTCGCGGGGTTTTCGACTGCATAGACGGGGCCACCTGCTGCAGGGCCCGAGGGAGGGCCTTACTGAGCTGGGTCCGACGCAGGGCCCGGTTCCTGGAGCCCGCTGGGGGGGGGGGGGGTTCTCTAAGGCTCACGGCGGGCTGCTGAGGGGCCGGATCGGATGCAGACAGGCGCTCCTCTGCCCAGGTCTTTGCTCCCCTGCCCCACTAGGAATGGAAGACACACTGCCAACAGCTTCTGGAGGGTGATGGGCCCTGCTGCAGACCAGGTCCGACCCAGGTTTCAGCTATCCCACCCCGCAGGGACTTAAAGACACACTGCCATCAGCTTCTGGAGGCTGCTGAGCTCTACTATAGAGCAGGTCCGACCCAGGTTTCAGCTCCTGCAGCCCACTAGGACTTAAACACACACTGCCATCAGCGTCTGGATGGTGATGGGCCCTGCTGCAGACCAGGTCCGACCCAGGTTTCAGCTATCCCACCCCGCAGGGACTTAAAGACACACTGCCATCAGCTTCTGGAGGCTGCTGAGCTCTACTATAGAGCAGGTCCGACCCAGGTTTCAGCTCCTGCAGCCCACTAGGACTTAAACACACACTGCCATCAGCGTCTGGATGGTGATGGGCCCTGCTGCAGACCAGGTCCGACCCAGGTATCAGCTCCTGCACCCCGCAGGGAATTGAAGACACACTGCCATCAGCTTCTGGAGGCTGCTGAGCTCTGCTATAGACCAGGTCCGACCCAGGTTTCAGCTCCTGCACCCCGCAGGGAACTAAACACACACTGCCATCTGCAACTGGAGGCTGCTGAGCCCTGCTGCAGACCAGGTCCGACCCAGGTTATGGCTCTCCCACCCCCCTGGGACTTAAACACACACAGCCATCAGCTTCTGGATGGTGATGGGCCCTGCTGCAGACCAGGTCCGACCCAGGTTTCAGCTCCTCAACCCCGCAGGGACTTAAACCCACACCGCCATCAGCTTCTGGAGGGTGATGGGCCCTGCTGCGGGCCAGGTCCGACCCAGGTTTCAGCTCTCCCACCCCGCAGGGACTTAAACACACACAGCCATCAGCTTCTGGGGGCTGCTGAGCCCTGCTGCAGACCAGGTCCGACCCAGGTTTCAGCTCTCCCACCCCGCAGGGTCTTTAACACACACACTGCCATCAGCTGCTGGAGGCTGCTGAGCTCCGCTATAGACCAGGTCCGACCCAGGTTTCTGCTCCTGCACCCCGCAGGGAATGAAAGACACACTGCCATCAGCTTCTGGAGGCTGCTGAGCCCTGCTGCAGACCAGGTCCGACCCAGGTATCGGCTCTCCAACCAGGCAGAGACTTAAACACACACACACACACACACACTGCCATCAGCTTCTGGGGGCTGCTGAGCTCTGCTGTAGACCGGGTCCGACCCAGGTTTCTGCTCCTCCACCCCGCAGGGACTTAAACACACACTGCCACCAGCTTCTGGAGGGTGATGGGCCCTGCTTTAGACCAGGTCTGACCCGGGATATAGCTCTCCCACCCCGCAGGGACTTAAACACTCACTGCCATCAGCTGCTGGAGGCTGCCGAGCTCTGCTGCAGACCAGGTCCCACCCAGGTTTCTGCTCCTGCACCCCGCAGGGACTTAAACACACACTGCCACCAGCTTCTGGAGGGTGATGGGCCCTGCTGTGGACCAGGTCCGACCCGGATATCAGCTCTCCCACCAGGCAGGGACTTAAACACACACTGCAATCAGCTGCTGGAGGCTGCTGAGCTCTACTATAGACCAGGTCCGACCCAGGTTTCAGCTCTCCCACCAGGCAGTGACTTAAAGACACACTGCCATCAGCTGCTGGAGGCTGCTGAGCTCTTCTATAGACCAGGTCCGACCCAGGTTTCAGCTCTCACACCAGGCAGGGACTTAAACACACACTGCCATCAGCTGCTGGAGGCTGCTGAGCTCTGCTATAGACCAGGTCCGACCCAGGTTTCAGCTCTCCCACCAGGCAGGGACTTAAAGACACACTGCCATCAGCTGCTGGAGGCTGCCGAGCCCTGCTGCAGACCATGTCCGACCCAGGTTTCAGCTCTCCCACCAGGCAGGGACTTAGAGGCACGCTGCCATCAGCTTCTGGAGGCTGCTGAGCTCTGCCATAGACCAGGTCCGACCGAGGTTTCAGCTCTCCCACCCCGCAGGGACTTAAACACACACTGCCATCAGCTGCTGGAGGCTGCTGAGCTCTGCTATAGACCAGGTCCGACCCGGGATATAGCTCTCCCACCCCGCAGGGACTTAAACACACACTGCCATCAGCTGCTGGAGGCTGCTGAGCTCTTCTATAGACCAGGTCCGACCCAGGTTTCAGCTCTCCCACCCCGCAGGGACTTGAACACACACTGCCATCAGCTTCTGGAGGCTGCTGAGCTCTGCTATAGACCAGGTCCGACCCAGGTTTCTGCTCCTCCACCCCGCAGGGAATTAAAGACACACTGCCATCAGCTTCTGGATGGTGATGGGCCCTGCTGCAGACCAAGTCCGACCCGGGTTACAGCTCTCCCACCAGGCAGGGAATTAAACACACACTGCCATCAGCTGCTGGAGGCTGCTGAGCTCCGCTATAGACCAGGTCCGACCCGGGTTCCTGCTCCTGCACCCCGCAGGGACCAAAACACACACACTGCCATCAGCTTCTGGAGGCTGCTGAGCTCTTCTATAGACCAGGTCCGACCCAGGTTTCAGCTCTCCCACCAGGCAGGGACTTAAACACACACTGCCATCACCTTCTGCTGGCTGCTGAGCTCTGCTGCAGACCAGGTCCGACCCAGGTTTCAGCTCCTGCACCCCGCAGGGAACTAAACACACACTGCCGTCACCTTCTGCTGGCTGCTGAGCCCTGCTGCAGACCAGGTCCGACCCAGGTTTCAGCTCCTGCACCCCGCAGTGGATTAAAGACACACTGCCATCAGGTTCTGGAGGCTGCTGAGCTCTGCTGCAGACCAGGTCCGACCCAGGTTATGGCTCTCCCACCCCGCAGGGACTTAAACACACACCGCCGTCAGCTTCTGGATGGTGATGGGCCCTGCTGCAGACCAGGTCCGACCCACGTTTCAGCTCTCCCACCCCGCAGGGGATGAAACACACACTGCCATCAGCTTCTGGAGGCTGCTGAGCTCTGCTAAAGACCAGGTCCGACCCAGCTTTCAGCTCTCCCACCAGGCAGGGAGTTAAAGACACACTGTCATCGGCTTCTGGAGGGTGCTGAGCCCTGCTGCACACCAAGTCTGACCCAGGTTTCAGCTCATCCACCCCGCAGGGACCTAAACACACACTGCCATCAGCTTCTGAGTGGTAATGGGCCCTGCTGCAGACCAGGTCCGACCCAGGTTTCAGCTCCTCCACCCCGCCATCACCAGCTGGAGGCTGGCTGCTGCTCCTGCACCCTGCCATCAGCTGCTGGAGGCTTCTGTTCCTCCACCCCGCCATCAGCAGCTGGAGGCTGGCTGCTGGAGGCTGGCTGCTGCTCCTCCACCCCGCCATCACCAGCTGGAGGCTGGTTGCAGCTCCTGCACCCCGCCATCAGCTGCTGGAGGCTGCCTGCAGCCCCTGCACCCCGCCATCAGCTGCTGGAGGCTGGCTGCAGCTCCTGCACACCGCCATCAGCTGCTGGAGGCTGCCTGCAGCTCCTGCACCCCGCCATCAGCTGCTGGAGGCTGGCTGCTGCTCCTGCACCCCGCCAGCAGCTGCTGGAGGCTGGCTGCTGCTCCTCCACCCAACCATCAGCTGCTGGACGCTGGCTGCTGCTCCTGCACCCCGCCATCAGCTGCTGGAGGCTGGCTGCTGCTCCTCCACCACCCAACCATCAGCTGCTGGACGCTGGCTGCAGCTCCTCCACCCCGCCATCAGCTGCTGGTGGCTGGCTGCAGCTCCTTCACCCCGCCATCAGCTGCTGGTGGCTGGCTGCAGCTCCTTCACCCCGCCATCACCAGCTGGAGGCTGGCTGCTGCTCCTGCACCCCGCCATCAGCTGCTGGAGGCTGCCTGCAGCTCCTGCGCCCCGCCATCAGCTGCTGGAGGCTGGCTGCTGCTCCTGCACCCTGCCATCAGCTGTTCGAGGCTGGCTGCAGCTCCTCCACCCCACCATCACCAGCTGGAGGCTGGTTGCAGCTCCTGCACCCCGTCATCAGCAGCTGGAGGCTGCCTGCTGCTCCTGCACCCCGCCATCAGCTGCTGGAGGCTGCCTGCAGCTCCTGCACCCCGCCATCATTTGCTGGAGGCTGGCTGCAGCTCCTGCAACCCGCCATCAGCTGCTGGAGGCTGGCTGCTGCTCCTCCACCCCACCATGACCTGCTGGAGGCTGGCTGCAGCTCCTTCACACCGCCATCAGCTGATGGATGCTGGCTGAACGCTGGAGGCTGGCTGCTGCTCCCACACACCGCCATCAGCTCCTGGAGGCTGGCTGGCTGCTGGAGGCTGTCTGCTGCTGCTCCTCCACCCCGCCATCACCAGCTGGAGGCTGGCTGCTGGAGGCTGGCTGCAGCTCCTGCACCCCACCATCAGCTGCTGGAGGCTGGCTTCTGCTCCTCCACCCCGCCATCAGCTGCTGGGGGCTGGCTGCTGGAGGCTGGCTGCAGCTCCTCCACCCCGCCATCACCAGCTGGAGGCTGGTTGCAGCTCCTGCACCCCGCCATCAGCTGCTGGAGGCTGCCTGCTGCTCCTGCACCCCGCCATCAGCTGCTGGAGGCTGCCTGCACCTCCTGCACCCCGCCATCAGCTGCTGGAGGCTGGCTTCTGCTCCTCCACCCCGCCATCAGCTGATGGAGGCTGCCTGCTTCTCCACCCCGCCATCACTAGCTGGAGGCTGGCTGCTGGAGGCTGGCTGCAGCTCCTCCACCCCGCCATCAGCTGCTGGAGGCTGCCTGCAGCTCCTGCACCCCGCCATCACCAGCTGGAGGCTGGCTTCTGCTCCTCCACCCCGCCATCAGCTGATGGAGGCTGCCTGCTTCTCCACCCCGCCATCACTAGCTGGAGGCTGGCTGCTGGAGGCTGGCTGCAGCTCCTCCACCCCGCCATCAGCTGCTGGAGGCTGGCTGCTGCTCCTGCACCCCGCCATCAGCTGCTGGAGGCTGGCTGCTGCTCCTCCACCCAACCATCAGCTGCTGGACGCTGGCTGCAGCTCCTCCACCCCACCATCAGCTGCTGGACGCTGGCTGCAGCTCCTCCACCCCGCCATCAGCTGCTGGAGGCTGCCTGCAGCTCCTGCACCCCGCCATCAGCTGCTGGAGGCTGCCTGCAGCTCCTGCACCCCGCCATCACCAGCTGGAGGCTGGCTTCTGCTCCTCCACCCCGCCATCAGCTGATGGAGGCTGCCTGCTTCTCCACCCCGCCATCACTAGCTGGAGGCTGGCTGCTGGAGGCTGGCTGCTGCTCCTCCACCCAACCATCAGCTGCTGGACGCTGGCTGCAGCTCCTCCACCCCACCATCAGCTGCTGGACGCTGGCTGCAGCTCCTGCACCCCGCCATCAGCTGCTGGAGGCTGGCTTCTGCTCCTCCACCCCGCCATCAGCTGCTGGAGGCTGCCTGCTGCTCCTGCACCCCGCCATCAGCTGCTGGAGGCTGGCTGCTGCTCCTGCACCCCGCCATCAGCTGCTGGAGGCTGGCTGCTGGAGGCTGGCTGCAGCTCCTCCACCCCACCATCAGCTGCTGGACGCTGGCTGCAGCTCCTCCACCCCACCATCAGCTGCTGGACGCTGGCTGCAGCTCCTGCACCCCGCCATCAGCTGCTGGAGGCTGGCTTCTGCTCCTCCACCCCGCCATCAGCTGACGGAGGCTGCCTGCTTCTCCACCCCGCCATCACTAGCTGGAGGCTGGCTGCTGGAGGCTGGCTGCAGCTCCTCCACCCCACCATCAGCTGCTGGACGCTGGCTGCAGCTCCTGCACCCCGCCATCAGCTGCTGGAGGCTGGCTTCTGCTCCTCCACCCCGCCATCAGCTGACGGAGGCTGCCTGCTTCTCCACCCCGCCATCACTAGCTGGAGGCTGGCTGCTGGAGGCTGGCTGCAGCTCCTCCACCCCGCCATCAGCTGCTGGAGGCTGGCTGCTGCTCCTGCACCCCGCCATCAGCTGCTGGACGCTGGCTGCAGCTCCTCCACCCCGCCATCACCAGCTGGAGGCTGCCTGCTGCTCTTCCACCCCGCCATCAG
>NW_027223078.1:87500-95510 GCF_043380555.1 Nothobranchius furzeri
GCTGTGCCGGGCCCCCTGGAGGTCTAAAGGATGACCAGTAGTTGTGGTTCTCACCCCGGGTCGTGGGTCCGAGTCTGGCCCGAGTAGAGCACTTTGGTCGGCTACCGGGGGGTGTGCCGTGCCCCCTGGAGGTCTAAAGGATGACCAGTAGTTGTGGTTCTCGCCCCGGGACTTGGGTCAGAGTATAGCCCAAGTGGAGCACTTGTGTCGGCCTAGGGAGGCTGTGCCGGGCCCCCTGGAGATCTAAAGGATGACCATGAGGTCAAAAGGATGACCAGTAGTTGTGGTTCTCGCCCCGGGACTTGGGTCAGAGTATAGCCCAAGTGGAGCACTTGTGTCGGCCTAGGGAGGCTGTGCCGGGCCCCCTGGAGGTCTAAAGGATGACCAGTAGTTGTGGTTCTCGCACCGGGACTTGGGTCAGAGTACAGCCCAAGTGGAGCACTTGTGTCGGTCTAGGGAGGCTGTGCCGGGCCCCCTGGAGGTCTAAAGGATGACCAGTAGTTGTGGTTCTCGCCCCGGGCCGTGGGTCTGAGTATGGCCCAAGTGGGGCACTTGCGTCGGACTGGGGAGGCTCTGCCGCGCCCCCTGGAGGTCAAAAGGATGACCAGTAGTTGTGGTTCTCACCCCGGGTCGTGGGTCCGAGTCTGGCCCGAGTAGAGCACTTTGGTCGGCTACCGGGGGGTGTGCCGTGCCCCCTGGAGCCATGGGAGTGAGCTCCAGCAGACTGGTATTTTTCGGAGAACCAGGCCCACACTCCTCAGACTTTGTGCCCAGGGACAGGCCACCAAAATCGGCCGCGGCTCGTGCACTTTGCCCCTGCGTTTCTCCCAGAACCAGAGCCGGAAAAATCCCAAAATTGATGCCCAGAGATAGTCGACTCTGCCTGGAATAGATTGCCACCCAAACCCGCCAACTCACGCTGGTTTTCCGATGGCCTCACCTACTAACCCGAGCATGGTCATCGCTCGCACCTTCCAAAACCTCCAGGGGCGCAGGCACTTTTCATTTACTGGCCATAAGGCCGACCGCCTTAAGCGTTAAGCGATAAGCGAAAGGCTTAGTTTGGACTTAGTTTTTGGAGCGACGAGGTCGCCGTTTTGTCAATTCTGAACCGATTTTCACGCGGTTTTCGACTGCCTGCGCCTGGGGAGCCGCCCAGAAGCCCCAGGCAGTGTTCTGGGTGGACTTCCGGACCGGTCCGGACCCGGTACCGGCCGGGGGAACCGCACCACGCCTCTCGGGCGTTTCTACACCGATTTTCGCGGGGTTTTCGACTGCATAGACGGGGCCACCTGCTGCAGGGCCCGAGGGAGGGCCTTACTGAGCTGGGTCCGACGCAGGGCCCGGTTCCTGGAGCCCGCTGGGGGGGGGGGGGGTTCTCTAAGGCTCACGGCGGGCTGCTGAGGGGCCGGATCGGATGCAGACAGGCGCTCCTCTGCCCAGGTCTTTGCTCCCCTGCCCCACTAGGAATGGAAGACACACTGCCAACAGCTTCTGGAGGGTGATGGGCCCTGCTGCAGACCAGGTCCGACCCAGGTTTCAGCTATCCCACCCCGCAGGGACTTAAAGACACACTGCCATCAGCTTCTGGAGGCTGCTGAGCTCTACTATAGAGCAGGTCCGACCCAGGTTTCAGCTCCTGCAGCCCACTAGGACTTAAACACACACTGCCATCAGCGTCTGGATGGTGATGGGCCCTGCTGCAGACCAGGTCCGACCCAGGTTTCAGCTATCCCACCCCGCAGGGACTTAAAGACACACTGCCATCAGCTTCTGGAGGCTGCTGAGCTCTACTATAGAGCAGGTCCGACCCAGGTTTCAGCTCCTGCAGCCCACTAGGACTTAAACACACACTGCCATCAGCGTCTGGATGGTGATGGGCCCTGCTGCAGACCAGGTCCGACCCAGGTATCAGCTCCTGCACCCCGCAGGGAATTGAAGACACACTGCCATCAGCTTCTGGAGGCTGCTGAGCTCTGCTATAGACCAGGTCCGACCCAGGTTTCAGCTCCTGCACCCCGCAGGGAACTAAACACACACTGCCATCTGCAACTGGAGGCTGCTGAGCCCTGCTGCAGACCAGGTCCGACCCAGGTTATGGCTCTCCCACCCCCCTGGGACTTAAACACACACAGCCATCAGCTTCTGGATGGTGATGGGCCCTGCTGCAGACCAGGTCCGACCCAGGTTTCAGCTCCTCAACCCCGCAGGGACTTAAACCCACACCGCCATCAGCTTCTGGAGGGTGATGGGCCCTGCTGCGGGCCAGGTCCGACCCAGGTTTCAGCTCTCCCACCCCGCAGGGACTTAAACACACACAGCCATCAGCTTCTGGGGGCTGCTGAGCCCTGCTGCAGACCAGGTCCGACCCAGGTTTCAGCTCTCCCACCCCGCAGGGTCTTTAACACACACACTGCCATCAGCTGCTGGAGGCTGCTGAGCTCCGCTATAGACCAGGTCCGACCCAGGTTTCTGCTCCTGCACCCCGCAGGGAATGAAAGACACACTGCCATCAGCTTCTGGAGGCTGCTGAGCCCTGCTGCAGACCAGGTCCGACCCAGGTATCGGCTCTCCAACCAGGCAGAGACTTAAACACACACACACACACACACACTGCCATCAGCTTCTGGGGGCTGCTGAGCTCTGCTGTAGACCGGGTCCGACCCAGGTTTCTGCTCCTCCACCCCGCAGGGACTTAAACACACACTGCCACCAGCTTCTGGAGGGTGATGGGCCCTGCTTTAGACCAGGTCTGACCCGGGATATAGCTCTCCCACCCCGCAGGGACTTAAACACTCACTGCCATCAGCTGCTGGAGGCTGCCGAGCTCTGCTGCAGACCAGGTCCCACCCAGGTTTCTGCTCCTGCACCCCGCAGGGACTTAAACACACACTGCCACCAGCTTCTGGAGGGTGATGGGCCCTGCTGTGGACCAGGTCCGACCCGGATATCAGCTCTCCCACCAGGCAGGGACTTAAACACACACTGCAATCAGCTGCTGGAGGCTGCTGAGCTCTACTATAGACCAGGTCCGACCCAGGTTTCAGCTCTCCCACCAGGCAGTGACTTAAAGACACACTGCCATCAGCTGCTGGAGGCTGCTGAGCTCTTCTATAGACCAGGTCCGACCCAGGTTTCAGCTCTCACACCAGGCAGGGACTTAAACACACACTGCCATCAGCTGCTGGAGGCTGCTGAGCTCTGCTATAGACCAGGTCCGACCCAGGTTTCAGCTCTCCCACCAGGCAGGGACTTAAAGACACACTGCCATCAGCTGCTGGAGGCTGCCGAGCCCTGCTGCAGACCATGTCCGACCCAGGTTTCAGCTCTCCCACCAGGCAGGGACTTAGAGGCACGCTGCCATCAGCTTCTGGAGGCTGCTGAGCTCTGCCATAGACCAGGTCCGACCGAGGTTTCAGCTCTCCCACCCCGCAGGGACTTAAACACACACTGCCATCAGCTGCTGGAGGCTGCTGAGCTCTGCTATAGACCAGGTCCGACCCGGGATATAGCTCTCCCACCCCGCAGGGACTTAAACACACACTGCCATCAGCTGCTGGAGGCTGCTGAGCTCTTCTATAGACCAGGTCCGACCCAGGTTTCAGCTCTCCCACCCCGCAGGGACTTGAACACACACTGCCATCAGCTTCTGGAGGCTGCTGAGCTCTGCTATAGACCAGGTCCGACCCAGGTTTCTGCTCCTCCACCCCGCAGGGAATTAAAGACACACTGCCATCAGCTTCTGGATGGTGATGGGCCCTGCTGCAGACCAAGTCCGACCCGGGTTACAGCTCTCCCACCAGGCAGGGAATTAAACACACACTGCCATCAGCTGCTGGAGGCTGCTGAGCTCCGCTATAGACCAGGTCCGACCCGGGTTCCTGCTCCTGCACCCCGCAGGGACCAAAACACACACACTGCCATCAGCTTCTGGAGGCTGCTGAGCTCTTCTATAGACCAGGTCCGACCCAGGTTTCAGCTCTCCCACCAGGCAGGGACTTAAACACACACTGCCATCACCTTCTGCTGGCTGCTGAGCTCTGCTGCAGACCAGGTCCGACCCAGGTTTCAGCTCCTGCACCCCGCAGGGAACTAAACACACACTGCCGTCACCTTCTGCTGGCTGCTGAGCCCTGCTGCAGACCAGGTCCGACCCAGGTTTCAGCTCCTGCACCCCGCAGTGGATTAAAGACACACTGCCATCAGGTTCTGGAGGCTGCTGAGCTCTGCTGCAGACCAGGTCCGACCCAGGTTATGGCTCTCCCACCCCGCAGGGACTTAAACACACACCGCCGTCAGCTTCTGGATGGTGATGGGCCCTGCTGCAGACCAGGTCCGACCCACGTTTCAGCTCTCCCACCCCGCAGGGGATGAAACACACACTGCCATCAGCTTCTGGAGGCTGCTGAGCTCTGCTAAAGACCAGGTCCGACCCAGCTTTCAGCTCTCCCACCAGGCAGGGAGTTAAAGACACACTGTCATCGGCTTCTGGAGGGTGCTGAGCCCTGCTGCACACCAAGTCTGACCCAGGTTTCAGCTCATCCACCCCGCAGGGACCTAAACACACACTGCCATCAGCTTCTGAGTGGTAATGGGCCCTGCTGCAGACCAGGTCCGACCCAGGTTTCAGCTCCTCCACCCCGCCATCACCAGCTGGAGGCTGGCTGCTGCTCCTGCACCCTGCCATCAGCTGCTGGAGGCTTCTGTTCCTCCACCCCGCCATCAGCAGCTGGAGGCTGGCTGCTGGAGGCTGGCTGCTGCTCCTCCACCCCGCCATCACCAGCTGGAGGCTGGTTGCAGCTCCTGCACCCCGCCATCAGCTGCTGGAGGCTGCCTGCAGCCCCTGCACCCCGCCATCAGCTGCTGGAGGCTGGCTGCAGCTCCTGCACACCGCCATCAGCTGCTGGAGGCTGCCTGCAGCTCCTGCACCCCGCCATCAGCTGCTGGAGGCTGGCTGCTGCTCCTGCACCCCGCCAGCAGCTGCTGGAGGCTGGCTGCTGCTCCTCCACCCAACCATCAGCTGCTGGACGCTGGCTGCTGCTCCTGCACCCCGCCATCAGCTGCTGGAGGCTGGCTGCTGCTCCTCCACCACCCAACCATCAGCTGCTGGACGCTGGCTGCAGCTCCTCCACCCCGCCATCAGCTGCTGGTGGCTGGCTGCAGCTCCTTCACCCCGCCATCAGCTGCTGGTGGCTGGCTGCAGCTCCTTCACCCCGCCATCACCAGCTGGAGGCTGGCTGCTGCTCCTGCACCCCGCCATCAGCTGCTGGAGGCTGCCTGCAGCTCCTGCGCCCCGCCATCAGCTGCTGGAGGCTGGCTGCTGCTCCTGCACCCTGCCATCAGCTGTTCGAGGCTGGCTGCAGCTCCTCCACCCCACCATCACCAGCTGGAGGCTGGTTGCAGCTCCTGCACCCCGTCATCAGCAGCTGGAGGCTGCCTGCTGCTCCTGCACCCCGCCATCAGCTGCTGGAGGCTGCCTGCAGCTCCTGCACCCCGCCATCATTTGCTGGAGGCTGGCTGCAGCTCCTGCAACCCGCCATCAGCTGCTGGAGGCTGGCTGCTGCTCCTCCACCCCACCATGACCTGCTGGAGGCTGGCTGCAGCTCCTTCACACCGCCATCAGCTGATGGATGCTGGCTGAACGCTGGAGGCTGGCTGCTGCTCCCACACACCGCCATCAGCTCCTGGAGGCTGGCTGGCTGCTGGAGGCTGTCTGCTGCTGCTCCTCCACCCCGCCATCACCAGCTGGAGGCTGGCTGCTGGAGGCTGGCTGCAGCTCCTGCACCCCACCATCAGCTGCTGGAGGCTGGCTTCTGCTCCTCCACCCCGCCATCAGCTGCTGGGGGCTGGCTGCTGGAGGCTGGCTGCAGCTCCTCCACCCCGCCATCACCAGCTGGAGGCTGGTTGCAGCTCCTGCACCCCGCCATCAGCTGCTGGAGGCTGCCTGCTGCTCCTGCACCCCGCCATCAGCTGCTGGAGGCTGCCTGCACCTCCTGCACCCCGCCATCAGCTGCTGGAGGCTGGCTTCTGCTCCTCCACCCCGCCATCAGCTGATGGAGGCTGCCTGCTTCTCCACCCCGCCATCACTAGCTGGAGGCTGGCTGCTGGAGGCTGGCTGCAGCTCCTCCACCCCGCCATCAGCTGCTGGAGGCTGCCTGCAGCTCCTGCACCCCGCCATCACCAGCTGGAGGCTGGCTGCTGCTCCTGCACCCCGCCATCAGCTGCTGGAGGCTGGCTGCAGCTCCTCCACCCCACCATCAGCCGTTGGAGGCTGGCTGCTGCTCCTCCACCCTGACATCACCAGCTGGAGGCTTCTGTTCCTCCACCCCACCATCAGCAGCTGGAGGCTGGCTGCTTGAGGCTGGCTGCTGCTCCCCCACCCCGCCATCACCTGCTGGAGGCTTCTGCTCAGCCACACCGCCACCAGCTGCCTGTGGTGAACCGCTGACGACCAGCCCAGGCCCACGTCTCACCTCTCCCTGCCCGCCCTGGATGCACAACCACCCACCCAGGCTCAAGCTTCCCCCTGCCCGCTGCACGTCCAGCCGGCCTCTGCCCTGTCCCCTCTCTCACCAGCATCACATCCAGGCTCATCAGGCATCCCCATGCCCGCAGCCTTCTCCCACCCACACTCAACACCACCGAACCCAGGATCAGGCTCCACCATCCCCGAAGACTTCTCCCACCCTCACTCAACACCATCACACCCAGCATCAGGCTCCCCCAGCCCCGCAGCCTTCTCCCACCCACACTCAACACCATCGCACCCAGGATCAGGCTCCCCCATCCCCGCAGCCTTCTCCCACCCACACAGCCTCTCCAACGCCATCCACACCTCCAGGACACCCACCCTCAGCATCACCACCACCCACCCCACAACACGCTCACCCTCACCCGGCTGACACCTGGGACAGACCCGGGGAATGGGCCATGGAGGAACCAGGCTCACCTCTCGAACCCTGCGGCCCACTATTAAGCACCCTCCCCTGGGTTAAAGACCCTAGTCCACGCCGGCTGGACCTCCAGCAGCCTGGTCATCCAAATCCAATTTCGTACGTCTGGTCATCCTAAGTAACACTTAGAAAAATATTTTCGCACACTGGTAATCCAAATTAACACTTAGAAAATTTCCAGCTTCTGTGTGCTGACACTTAGAAAAAGTTCAACACTTAGAAATTATTTTCGCACACTGGTAATCCTAAGTAACACTTAGAAAATTTCCAGCTCCTGCGTGCTGACACTTAGAAAAAGTTCAACACTTAGAAAAAGTTCAACACTTAGAAAATTTCCAGCTCCTGCGTGCTGACACTTAGAAAAAGTTCAACACTTAGAAAATTTTCAGCTCCTGCGTGCTGACACTTAGAAAAAGTTCAACACTTAGAAAATTTCCAGCTCCTGCGTGCTGACACTTAGAAAAAGTTCAACACTTAGAAAATTTCTGACACCTCGGCTTCAGGCAGTGGCTCATCCCTCTGCATTGATCCGGACTTGGGACCGGCCCCGGAGGTCCGGGGGTTGCATTGCTGGGCCACCGAGTTCCACCCACCTCCGCGACTGGTCTTCCCGTTTGGTGGATGCGGAGGAGGGTGGGAGGTACGGGGGCTAGGACCCCGACAAAAACTTGGATCGAGGGCTGACTTTCAATGGATCGCAGCGAGGTAGCTGCTCTGCCACGCACGAAACCCTGACCCAGAATCAGGTCGTCTGCAAGTCATTTAGCACCACGTTCTCCACAAACGTGCAGTGCGCAATTGGAGAGGGGCAGCCATCATTCGGCCGCACCCCAGCCCAGTCACGAACGGCTCTCCGCACCGGCCCGAGGGCCAGCTATCCGGGACCAACCGAAGATTCGCGGCGCTACGGTATCATTACGTCTAGGCGGGATTCTGACTTAGAGGCGTTCAGTCATAATCCCACAGATGGTAGCTTCGCCCCATTGGCTCCTCAGCCAAGCACATACACCAAATGTCTGAACCTGCGGTTCCTCTCGTACTGAGCAGGATTACTATT
>NW_027223078.1:105710-128210 GCF_043380555.1 Nothobranchius furzeri
GGGAGGCTGTGCCGGGCCCCCTGGAGGTCTAAAGGATGACCAGTAGTTGTGGTTCTCACCCCGGGTCGTGGGTCCGAGTCTGGCCCGAGTAGAGCACTTTGGTCGGCTACCGGGGGGTGTGCCGTGCCCCCTGGAGGTCTAAAGGATGACCAGTAGTTGTGGTTCTCGCCCCGGGACTTGGGTCAGAGTATAGCCCAAGTGGAGCACTTGTGTCGGCCTAGGGAGGCTGTGCCGGGCCCCCTGGAGATCTAAAGGATGACCATGAGGTCAAAAGGATGACCAGTAGTTGTGGTTCTCGCCCCGGGACTTGGGTCAGAGTATAGCCCAAGTGGAGCACTTGTGTCGGCCTAGGGAGGCTGTGCCGGGCCCCCTGGAGGTCTAAAGGATGACCAGTAGTTGTGGTTCTCGCACCGGGACTTGGGTCAGAGTACAGCCCAAGTGGAGCACTTGTGTCGGTCTAGGGAGGCTGTGCCGGGCCCCCTGGAGGTCTAAAGGATGACCATGAGGTCAAAAGGATGACCAGTAGTTGTGGTTCTCGCCCCGGGACTTGGGTCAGAGTATAGCCCAAGTGGAGCACTTGTGTCGGACTAGGGAGGCTGTGCCGTGCCCCCTGGAGGTCTAAAGGATGACCAGTAGTTGTGGTTCTCGCCCCGGGACTTGGGTCAGAGTATAGCCCAAGTGGAGCACTTGTGTCGGCCTAGGGAGGCTGTGCCGGGCCCCCTGGAGGTCTAAAGGATGACCATGAGGTCAAAAGGATGACCAGTAGTTGTGGTTCTCGCCCCGGGACTTGGGTCAGAGTATAGCCCAAGTGGAGCACTTGTGTCGGACTAGGGAGGCTGTGCCGTGCCCCCTGGAGGTCTAAAGGATGACCAGTAGTTGTGGTTCTCGCCCCGGGACTTGGGTCAGAGTATAGCCCAAGTGGAGCACTTGTGTCGGACTAGGGAGGCTGTGCCGTGCCCCCTGGAGGTCTAAAGGATGACCAGTAGTTGTGGTTCTCGCCCCGGGACTTGGGTCATAGTATAGCCCAAGTGGAGCACTTGGGTCGGACTAGGGAGGCTGTGTCGTGCCCCCTGGAGGTCTAAAGGATGACCAGTAGTTGTGGTTCTCGCCCCGGGACTTGGGTCAGAGAATAGCCCAAGTGGGACACTTGTGTCGGACTAGGGAGGCTCTGCCGTGCCCCCTGGAGGTCTAAAGGATGACCAGTAGTTGTGGTTCTCGCCCCGGGACTTGGGTCAGAGTATAGCCCAAGTGGAGCACTTGTGTCGGACTAGGGAGGCTGTGCCGTGCCCCCTGGAGGTCTAAAGGATGACCATTAGTTGTGGTTCTCGCCCCGGGACTTGGGTCAGAGTACAGCCCAAGTGGAGCACTTGCGTCGGACTAGGGAGGCTGTGCCGGGCCCCCTGGAGGTCTAAAGGATGACCAGTAGTTGTGGTTCTCGCCCCGGGCCGTGGGTCTGAGTATGGCCCAAGTGGGACACTTGTGTCGGACTAGGGAGGCTCTGCCGTGCCCCCTTGAGGTCTAAAGGATGACCAGTAGTTGTGGTTCTCGCCCCGGGACTTGGGTCATAGTATAGCCCAAGTGGGACACTTGTGTCGGACTAGGGAGGCTCTGCCGTGCCCCCTTGAGGTCTAAAGGATGACCATGAGGTCAAAAGGATGACCAGTAGTTGTGGTTCTCGCCCCGGGACTTGGGTCAGAGTATGGCCCAAGTGGTGCACTTGTGTCGGTCTAGGGAGGCTGTGCCGGTCCCCCTGGAGGTCTAAAGGATGACCAGTAGTTGTGGTTCTCGCCCCGGGACTTGGGTCAGAGTATAGCCCAAGTGGAGCACTTGTGTCGGACTAGGGAGGCTGTGCCGGGCCCCCTGGAGGTCTAAAGGATGACCAGTAGTTGTGGTTCTCACCCCGGGTCGTGGGTCCGAGTCTGGCCCGAGTAGAGCACTTTGGTCGGCTACCGGGGGGTGTGCCGTGCCCCCTGGAGGTCTAAAGGATGACCAGTAGTTGTGGTTCTCGCCCCGGGACTTGGGTCAGAGTATAGCCCAAGTGGAGCACTTGTGTCGGCCTAGGGAGGCTGTGCCGGGCCCCCTGGAGATCTAAAGGATGACCATGAGGTCAAAAGGATGACCAGTAGTTGTGGTTCTCGCCCCGGGACTTGGGTCAGAGTATAGCCCAAGTGGAGCACTTGTGTCGGCCTAGGGAGGCTGTGCCGGGCCCCCTGGAGGTCTAAAGGATGACCAGTAGTTGTGGTTCTCGCACCGGGACTTGGGTCAGAGTACAGCCCAAGTGGAGCACTTGTGTCGGTCTAGGGAGGCTGTGCCGGGCCCCCTGGAGGTCTAAAGGATGACCAGTAGTTGTGGTTCTCGCCCCGGGCCGTGGGTCTGAGTATGGCCCAAGTGGGGCACTTGCGTCGGACTGGGGAGGCTCTGCCGCGCCCCCTGGAGGTCAAAAGGATGACCAGTAGTTGTGGTTCTCACCCCGGGTCGTGGGTCCGAGTCTGGCCCGAGTAGAGCACTTTGGTCGGCTACCGGGGGGTGTGCCGTGCCCCCTGGAGCCATGGGAGTGAGCTCCAGCAGACTGGTATTTTTCGGAGAACCAGGCCCACACTCCTCAGACTTTGTGCCCAGGGACAGGCCACCAAAATCGGCCGCGGCTCGTGCACTTTGCCCCTGCGTTTCTCCCAGAACCAGAGCCGGAAAAATCCCAAAATTGATGCCCAGAGATAGTCGACTCTGCCTGGAATAGATTGCCACCCAAACCCGCCAACTCACGCTGGTTTTCCGATGGCCTCACCTACTAACCCGAGCATGGTCATCGCTCGCACCTTCCAAAACCTCCAGGGGCGCAGGCACTTTTCATTTACTGGCCATAAGGCCGACCGCCTTAAGCGTTAAGCGATAAGCGAAAGGCTTAGTTTGGACTTAGTTTTTGGAGCGACGAGGTCGCCGTTTTGTCAATTCTGAACCGATTTTCACGCGGTTTTCGACTGCCTGCGCCTGGGGAGCCGCCCAGAAGCCCCAGGCAGTGTTCTGGGTGGACTTCCGGACCGGTCCGGACCCGGTACCGGCCGGGGGAACCGCACCACGCCTCTCGGGCGTTTCTACACCGATTTTCGCGGGGTTTTCGACTGCATAGACGGGGCCACCTGCTGCAGGGCCCGAGGGAGGGCCTTACTGAGCTGGGTCCGACGCAGGGCCCGGTTCCTGGAGCCCGCTGGGGGGGGGGGGGGGTTCTCTAAGGCTCACGGCGGGCTGCTGAGGGGCCGGATCGGATGCAGACAGGCGCTCCTCTGCCCAGGTCTTTGCTCCCCTGCCCCACTAGGAATGGAAGACACACTGCCAACAGCTTCTGGAGGGTGATGGGCCCTGCTGCAGACCAGGTCCGACCCAGGTTTCAGCTATCCCACCCCGCAGGGACTTAAAGACACACTGCCATCAGCTTCTGGAGGCTGCTGAGCTCTACTATAGAGCAGGTCCGACCCAGGTTTCAGCTCCTGCAGCCCACTAGGACTTAAACACACACTGCCATCAGCGTCTGGATGGTGATGGGCCCTGCTGCAGACCAGGTCCGACCCAGGTTTCAGCTATCCCACCCCGCAGGGACTTAAAGACACACTGCCATCAGCTTCTGGAGGCTGCTGAGCTCTACTATAGAGCAGGTCCGACCCAGGTTTCAGCTCCTGCAGCCCACTAGGACTTAAACACACACTGCCATCAGCGTCTGGATGGTGATGGGCCCTGCTGCAGACCAGGTCCGACCCAGGTATCAGCTCCTGCACCCCGCAGGGAATTGAAGACACACTGCCATCAGCTTCTGGAGGCTGCTGAGCTCTGCTATAGACCAGGTCCGACCCAGGTTTCAGCTCCTGCACCCCGCAGGGAACTAAACACACACTGCCATCTGCAACTGGAGGCTGCTGAGCCCTGCTGCAGACCAGGTCCGACCCAGGTTATGGCTCTCCCACCCCCCTGGGACTTAAACACACACAGCCATCAGCTTCTGGATGGTGATGGGCCCTGCTGCAGACCAGGTCCGACCCAGGTTTCAGCTCCTCAACCCCGCAGGGACTTAAACCCACACCGCCATCAGCTTCTGGAGGGTGATGGGCCCTGCTGCGGGCCAGGTCCGACCCAGGTTTCAGCTCTCCCACCCCGCAGGGACTTAAACACACACAGCCATCAGCTTCTGGGGGCTGCTGAGCCCTGCTGCAGACCAGGTCCGACCCAGGTTTCAGCTCTCCCACCCCGCAGGGTCTTTAACACACACACTGCCATCAGCTGCTGGAGGCTGCTGAGCTCCGCTATAGACCAGGTCCGACCCAGGTTTCTGCTCCTGCACCCCGCAGGGAATGAAAGACACACTGCCATCAGCTTCTGGAGGCTGCTGAGCCCTGCTGCAGACCAGGTCCGACCCAGGTATCGGCTCTCCAACCAGGCAGAGACTTAAACACACACACACACACACACACTGCCATCAGCTTCTGGGGGCTGCTGAGCTCTGCTGTAGACCGGGTCCGACCCAGGTTTCTGCTCCTCCACCCCGCAGGGACTTAAACACACACTGCCACCAGCTTCTGGAGGGTGATGGGCCCTGCTTTAGACCAGGTCTGACCCGGGATATAGCTCTCCCACCCCGCAGGGACTTAAACACTCACTGCCATCAGCTGCTGGAGGCTGCCGAGCTCTGCTGCAGACCAGGTCCCACCCAGGTTTCTGCTCCTGCACCCCGCAGGGACTTAAACACACACTGCCACCAGCTTCTGGAGGGTGATGGGCCCTGCTGTGGACCAGGTCCGACCCGGATATCAGCTCTCCCACCAGGCAGGGACTTAAACACACACTGCAATCAGCTGCTGGAGGCTGCTGAGCTCTACTATAGACCAGGTCCGACCCAGGTTTCAGCTCTCCCACCAGGCAGTGACTTAAAGACACACTGCCATCAGCTGCTGGAGGCTGCTGAGCTCTTCTATAGACCAGGTCCGACCCAGGTTTCAGCTCTCACACCAGGCAGGGACTTAAACACACACTGCCATCAGCTGCTGGAGGCTGCTGAGCTCTGCTATAGACCAGGTCCGACCCAGGTTTCAGCTCTCCCACCAGGCAGGGACTTAAAGACACACTGCCATCAGCTGCTGGAGGCTGCCGAGCCCTGCTGCAGACCATGTCCGACCCAGGTTTCAGCTCTCCCACCAGGCAGGGACTTAGAGGCACGCTGCCATCAGCTTCTGGAGGCTGCTGAGCTCTGCCATAGACCAGGTCCGACCGAGGTTTCAGCTCTCCCACCCCGCAGGGACTTAAACACACACTGCCATCAGCTGCTGGAGGCTGCTGAGCTCTGCTATAGACCAGGTCCGACCCGGGATATAGCTCTCCCACCCCGCAGGGACTTAAACACACACTGCCATCAGCTGCTGGAGGCTGCTGAGCTCTTCTATAGACCAGGTCCGACCCAGGTTTCAGCTCTCCCACCCCGCAGGGACTTGAACACACACTGCCATCAGCTTCTGGAGGCTGCTGAGCTCTGCTATAGACCAGGTCCGACCCAGGTTTCTGCTCCTCCACCCCGCAGGGAATTAAAGACACACTGCCATCAGCTTCTGGATGGTGATGGGCCCTGCTGCAGACCAAGTCCGACCCGGGTTACAGCTCTCCCACCAGGCAGGGAATTAAACACACACTGCCATCAGCTGCTGGAGGCTGCTGAGCTCCGCTATAGACCAGGTCCGACCCGGGTTCCTGCTCCTGCACCCCGCAGGGACCAAAACACACACACTGCCATCAGCTTCTGGAGGCTGCTGAGCTCTTCTATAGACCAGGTCCGACCCAGGTTTCAGCTCTCCCACCAGGCAGGGACTTAAACACACACTGCCATCACCTTCTGCTGGCTGCTGAGCTCTGCTGCAGACCAGGTCCGACCCAGGTTTCAGCTCCTGCACCCCGCAGGGAACTAAACACACACTGCCGTCACCTTCTGCTGGCTGCTGAGCCCTGCTGCAGACCAGGTCCGACCCAGGTTTCAGCTCCTGCACCCCGCAGTGGATTAAAGACACACTGCCATCAGGTTCTGGAGGCTGCTGAGCTCTGCTGCAGACCAGGTCCGACCCAGGTTATGGCTCTCCCACCCCGCAGGGACTTAAACACACACCGCCGTCAGCTTCTGGATGGTGATGGGCCCTGCTGCAGACCAGGTCCGACCCACGTTTCAGCTCTCCCACCCCGCAGGGGATGAAACACACACTGCCATCAGCTTCTGGAGGCTGCTGAGCTCTGCTAAAGACCAGGTCCGACCCAGCTTTCAGCTCTCCCACCAGGCAGGGAGTTAAAGACACACTGTCATCGGCTTCTGGAGGGTGCTGAGCCCTGCTGCACACCAAGTCTGACCCAGGTTTCAGCTCATCCACCCCGCAGGGACCTAAACACACACTGCCATCAGCTTCTGAGTGGTAATGGGCCCTGCTGCAGACCAGGTCCGACCCAGGTTTCAGCTCCTCCACCCCGCCATCACCAGCTGGAGGCTGGCTGCTGCTCCTGCACCCTGCCATCAGCTGCTGGAGGCTTCTGTTCCTCCACCCCGCCATCAGCAGCTGGAGGCTGGCTGCTGGAGGCTGGCTGCTGCTCCTCCACCCCGCCATCACCAGCTGGAGGCTGGTTGCAGCTCCTGCACCCCGCCATCAGCTGCTGGAGGCTGCCTGCAGCCCCTGCACCCCGCCATCAGCTGCTGGAGGCTGGCTGCAGCTCCTGCACACCGCCATCAGCTGCTGGAGGCTGCCTGCAGCTCCTGCACCCCGCCATCAGCTGCTGGAGGCTGGCTGCTGCTCCTGCACCCCGCCAGCAGCTGCTGGAGGCTGGCTGCTGCTCCTCCACCCAACCATCAGCTGCTGGACGCTGGCTGCTGCTCCTGCACCCCGCCATCAGCTGCTGGAGGCTGGCTGCTGCTCCTCCACCACCCAACCATCAGCTGCTGGACGCTGGCTGCAGCTCCTCCACCCCGCCATCAGCTGCTGGTGGCTGGCTGCAGCTCCTTCACCCCGCCATCAGCTGCTGGTGGCTGGCTGCAGCTCCTTCACCCCGCCATCACCAGCTGGAGGCTGGCTGCTGCTCCTGCACCCCGCCATCAGCTGCTGGAGGCTGCCTGCAGCTCCTGCGCCCCGCCATCAGCTGCTGGAGGCTGGCTGCTGCTCCTGCACCCTGCCATCAGCTGTTCGAGGCTGGCTGCAGCTCCTCCACCCCACCATCACCAGCTGGAGGCTGGTTGCAGCTCCTGCACCCCGTCATCAGCAGCTGGAGGCTGCCTGCTGCTCCTGCACCCCGCCATCAGCTGCTGGAGGCTGCCTGCAGCTCCTGCACCCCGCCATCATTTGCTGGAGGCTGGCTGCAGCTCCTGCAACCCGCCATCAGCTGCTGGAGGCTGGCTGCTGCTCCTCCACCCCACCATGACCTGCTGGAGGCTGGCTGCAGCTCCTTCACACCGCCATCAGCTGATGGATGCTGGCTGAACGCTGGAGGCTGGCTGCTGCTCCCACACACCGCCATCAGCTCCTGGAGGCTGGCTGGCTGCTGGAGGCTGTCTGCTGCTGCTCCTCCACCCCGCCATCACCAGCTGGAGGCTGGCTGCTGGAGGCTGGCTGCAGCTCCTGCACCCCACCATCAGCTGCTGGAGGCTGGCTTCTGCTCCTCCACCCCGCCATCAGCTGCTGGGGGCTGGCTGCTGGAGGCTGGCTGCAGCTCCTCCACCCCGCCATCACCAGCTGGAGGCTGGTTGCAGCTCCTGCACCCCGCCATCAGCTGCTGGAGGCTGCCTGCTGCTCCTGCACCCCGCCATCAGCTGCTGGAGGCTGCCTGCACCTCCTGCACCCCGCCATCAGCTGCTGGAGGCTGGCTTCTGCTCCTCCACCCCGCCATCAGCTGATGGAGGCTGCCTGCTTCTCCACCCCGCCATCACTAGCTGGAGGCTGGCTGCTGGAGGCTGGCTGCAGCTCCTCCACCCCGCCATCAGCTGCTGGAGGCTGCCTGCAGCTCCTGCACCCCGCCATCACCAGCTGGAGGCTGGCTTCTGCTCCTCCACCCCGCCATCAGCTGATGGAGGCTGCCTGCTTCTCCACCCCGCCATCACTAGCTGGAGGCTGGCTGCTGGAGGCTGGCTGCAGCTCCTCCACCCCGCCATCAGCTGCTGGAGGCTGGCTGCTGCTCCTGCACCCCGCCATCAGCTGCTGGAGGCTGGCTGCTGCTCCTCCACCCAACCATCAGCTGCTGGACGCTGGCTGCAGCTCCTCCACCCCACCATCAGCTGCTGGACGCTGGCTGCAGCTCCTCCACCCCGCCATCAGCTGCTGGAGGCTGCCTGCAGCTCCTGCACCCCGCCATCAGCTGCTGGAGGCTGCCTGCAGCTCCTGCACCCCGCCATCACCAGCTGGAGGCTGGCTTCTGCTCCTCCACCCCGCCATCAGCTGATGGAGGCTGCCTGCTTCTCCACCCCGCCATCACTAGCTGGAGGCTGGCTGCTGGAGGCTGGCTGCTGCTCCTCCACCCAACCATCAGCTGCTGGACGCTGGCTGCAGCTCCTCCACCCCACCATCAGCTGCTGGACGCTGGCTGCAGCTCCTGCACCCCGCCATCAGCTGCTGGAGGCTGGCTTCTGCTCCTCCACCCCGCCATCAGCTGCTGGAGGCTGCCTGCTGCTCCTGCACCCCGCCATCAGCTGCTGGAGGCTGGCTGCTGCTCCTGCACCCCGCCATCAGCTGCTGGAGGCTGGCTGCTGGAGGCTGGCTGCAGCTCCTCCACCCCACCATCAGCTGCTGGACGCTGGCTGCAGCTCCTCCACCCCACCATCAGCTGCTGGACGCTGGCTGCAGCTCCTGCACCCCGCCATCAGCTGCTGGAGGCTGGCTTCTGCTCCTCCACCCCGCCATCAGCTGACGGAGGCTGCCTGCTTCTCCACCCCGCCATCACTAGCTGGAGGCTGGCTGCTGGAGGCTGGCTGCAGCTCCTCCACCCCACCATCAGCTGCTGGACGCTGGCTGCAGCTCCTGCACCCCGCCATCAGCTGCTGGAGGCTGGCTTCTGCTCCTCCACCCCGCCATCAGCTGACGGAGGCTGCCTGCTTCTCCACCCCGCCATCACTAGCTGGAGGCTGGCTGCTGGAGGCTGGCTGCAGCTCCTCCACCCCGCCATCAGCTGCTGGAGGCTGGCTGCTGCTCCTGCACCCCGCCATCAGCTGCTGGACGCTGGCTGCAGCTCCTCCACCCCGCCATCACCAGCTGGAGGCTGCCTGCTGCTCTTCCACCCCGCCATCAGCTGATGGACGCTGGCTGCAGCTCCTCCACCCCGCCATCAGCTGCTGGAGGCTGGCTGGCCGCTGGAGGCTGGCTGCTGCTCCCACACACCGCCATCAGCTGCTGGAGGCTGGCTGGCTGCTGGAGGCTGGCTGCTGCTGCTCCTCCTCCCCGCCATCACCAGCTGGAGGCTGGCTGCTGCTCCTACACCCCGCCATCAGCTGATGGAGGCTGCCTGCTCCTCCGCCCCGCCATCACCAGCTGGAGGCTGGCTGCTGGAGGCTGGCTGCAGCTCCTTCACCCCGCCATCACCAGCTGGAGGCTGGCTTCTGCTCCTGCACCCCGCCATCAGCTGCTGGAGGCTGGCTTCTGCTCCTCCACCCCGCCACCAGCTGCTGGAGGCTGGCTGCTGCTCCTGCACCCCGCCAGCAGCTGCTGGAGGCTGGCTGCTGCTCCTCCACCACCCAACCATCAGCTGCTGGACGCTGGCTGCAGCTCCTCCACCCCGCCATCAGCTGCTGGTGGCTGGCTGCTGCTCCTGCACCCCGCCATCAGCTGCTGGTGGCTGGCTGCAGCTCCTTCACCCCGCCATCACCAGCTGGAGGCTGGCTGCTGCTCCTGCACCCCGCCATCAGCTGCTGGAGGCTGGCTGCAGCTCCTCCACCCCACCATCAGCCGTTGGAGGCTGGCTGCTGCTCCTCCACCCTGACATCACCAGCTGGAGGCTTCTGTTCCTCCACCCCACCATCAGCAGCTGGAGGCTGGCTGCTTGAGGCTGGCTGCTGCTCCCCCACCCCGCCATCACCTGCTGGAGGCTTCTGCTCAGCCACACCGCCACCAGCTGCCTGTGGTGAACCGCTGACGACCAGCCCAGGCCCACGTCTCACCTCTCCCTGCCCGCCCTGGATGCACAACCACCCACCCAGGCTCAAGTTTCCCCCTGCCCGCTGCACGTCCAGCCGGCCTCTGCCCTGTCCCCTCTCTCACCAGCATCACATCCAGGCTCATCAGGCATCCCCATGCCCGCAGCCTTCTCCCACCCACACTCAACACCACCGAACCCAGGATCAGGCTCCACCATCCCCGAAGACTTCTCCCACCCTCACTCAACACCATCACACCCAGCATCAGGCTCCCCCAGCCCCGCAGCCTTCTCCCACCCACACTCAACACCATCGCACCCAGGATCAGGCTCCCCCATCCCCGCAGCCTTCTCCCACCCACACAGCCTCTCCAACGCCATCCACACCTCCAGGACACCCACCCTCAGCATCACCACCACCCACCCCACAACACGCTCACCCTCACCCGGCTGACACCTGGGACAGACCCGGGGAATGGGCCATGGAGGAACCAGGCTCACCTCTCGAACCCTGCGGCCCACTATTAAGCACCCTCCCCTGGGTTAAAGACCCTAGTCCACGCCGGCTGGACCTCCAGCAGCCTGGTCATCCAAATCCAATTTCGTACGTCTGGTCATCCTAAGTAACACTTAGAAAAATATTTTCGCACACTGGTAATCCAAATTAACACTTAGAAAATTTCCAGCTTCTGTGTGCTGACACTTAGAAAAAGTTCAACACTTAGAAATTATTTTCGCACACTGGTAATCCTAAGTAACACTTAGAAAATTTCCAGCTCCTGCGTGCTGACACTTAGAAAAAGTTCAACACTTAGAAAAAGTTCAACACTTAGAAAATTTCCAGCTCCTGCGTGCTGACACTTAGAAAAAGTTCAACACTTAGAAAATTTTCAGCTCCTGCGTGCTGACACTTAGAAAAAGTTCAACACTTAGAAAATTTCCAGCTCCTGCGTGCTGACACTTAGAAAAAGTTCAACACTTAGAAAATTTCTGACACCTCGGCTTCAGGCAGTGGCTCATCCCTCTGCCTGAAGCCGAGGTGTCAGAAATTTTCTAAGTGTTGAACTTTTTCTAAGTGTCAGCACGCAGGAGCTGGAAATTTTCTAAGTGTTGAACTTTTTCTAAGTGTCAGCACGCAGGAGCTGAAAATTTTCTAAGTGTTGAACTTTTTCTAAGTGTCAGCACGCAGGAGCTGGAAATTTTCTAAGTGTTGAACTTTTTCTAAGTGTTGAACTTTTTCTAAGTGTCAGCACGCAGGAGCTGGAAATTTTCTAAGTGTTACTTAGGATTACCAGTGTGCGAAAATAATTTCTAAGTGTTGAACTTTTTCTAAGTGTCAGCACACAGAAGCTGGAAATTTTCTAAGTGTTAATTTGGATTACCAGTGTGCGAAAATATTTTTCTAAGTGTTACTTAGGATGACCAGACGTACGAAATTGGATTTGGATGACCAGGCTGCTGGAGGTCCAGCCGGCGTGGACTAGGGTCTTTAACCCAGGGGAGGGTGCTTAATAGTGGGCCGCAGGGTTCGAGAGGTGAGCCTGGTTCCTCCATGGCCCATTCCCCGGGTCTGTCCCAGGTGTCAGCCGGGTGAGGGTGAGCGTGTTGTGGGGTGGGTGGTGGTGATGCTGAGGGTGGGTGTCCTGGAGGTGTGGATGGCGTTGGAGAGGCTGTGTGGGTGGGAGAAGGCTGCGGGGATGGGGGAGCCTGATCCTGGGTGCGATGGTGTTGAGTGTGGGTGGGAGAAGGCTGCGGGGCTGGGGGAGCCTGATGCTGGGTGTGATGGTGTTGAGTGAGGGTGGGAGAAGTCTTCGGGGATGGTGGAGCCTGATCCTGGGTTCGGTGGTGTTGAGTGTGGGTGGGAGAAGGCTGCGGGCATGGGGATGCCTGATGAGCCTGGATGTGATGCTGGTGAGAGAGGGGACAGGGCAGAGGCCGGCTGGACGTGCAGCGGGCAGGGGGAAACTTGAGCCTGGGTGGGTGGTTGTGCATCCAGGGCGGGCAGGGAGAGGTGAGACGTGGGCCTGGGCTGGTCGTCAGCGGTTCACCACAGGCAGCTGGTGGCGGTGTGGCTGAGCAGAAGCCTCCAGCAGGTGATGGCGGGGTGGGGGAGCAGCAGCCAGCCTCAAGCAGCCAGCCTCCAGCTGCTGATGGTGGGGTGGAGGAACAGAAGCCTCCAGCTGGTGATGTCAGGGTGGAGGAGCAGCAGCCAGCCTCCAACGGCTGATGGTGGGGTGGAGGAGCTGCAGCCAGCCTCCAGCAGCTGATGGCGGGGTGCAGGAGCAGCAGCCAGCCTCCAGCTGGTGATGGCGGGGTGAAGGAGCTGCAGCCAGCCACCAGCAGCTGATGGCGGGGTGCAGGAGCAGCAGCCAGCCACCAGCAGCTGATGGCGGGGTGGAGGAGCTGCAGCCAGCGTCCAGCAGCTGATGGTTGGGTGGTGGAGGAGCAGCAGCCAGCCTCCAGCAGCTGCTGGCGGGGTGCAGGAGCAGCAGCCAGCCTCCAGCAGCTGGTGGCGGGGTGGAGGAGCAGAAGCCAGCCTCCAGCAGCTGATGGCGGGGTGCAGGAGCAGAAGCCAGCCTCCAGCTGGTGATGGCGGGGTGAAGGAGCTGCAGCCAGCCTCCAGCAGCCAGCCTCCAGCTGGTGATGGCGGGGCGGAGGAGCAGGCAGCCTCCATCAGCTGATGGCGGGGTGTAGGAGCAGCAGCCAGCCTCCAGCTGGTGATGGCGGGGAGGAGGAGCAGCAGCAGCCAGCCTCCAGCAGCCAGCCAGCCTCCAGCAGCTGATGGCGGTGTGTGGGAGCAGCAGCCAGCCTCCAGCGGCCAGCCAGCCTCCAGCAGCTGATGGCGGGGTGGAGGAGCTGCAGCCAGCGTCCATCAGCTGATGGCGGGGTGGAAGAGCAGCAGGCAGCCTCCAGCTGGTGATGGCGGGGTGGAGGAGCTGCAGCCAGCGTCCAGCAGCTGATGGCGGGGTGCAGGAGCAGCAGCCAGCCTCCAGCAGCTGATGGCGGGGTGGAGGAGCTGCAGCCAGCCTCCAGCAGCCAGCCTCCAGCTAGTGATGGCGGGGTGGAGAAGCAGGCAGCCTCCGTCAGCTGATGGCGGGGTGGAGGAGCAGAAGCCAGCCTCCAGCAGCTGATGGCGGGGTGCAGGAGCTGCAGCCAGCGTCCAGCAGCTGATGGTGGGGTGGAGGAGCTGCAGCCAGCCTCCAGCAGCCAGCCTCCAGCTAGTGATGGCGGGGTGGAGAAGCAGGCAGCCTCCGTCAGCTGATGGCGGGGTGGAGGAGCAGAAGCCAGCCTCCAGCAGCTGATGGCGGGGTGCAGGAGCTGCAGCCAGCGTCCAGCAGCTGATGGTGGGGTGGAGGAGCTGCAGCCAGCGTCCAGCAGCTGATGGTGGGGTGGAGGAGCTGCAGCCAGCCTCCAGCAGCCAGCCTCCAGCAGCTGATGGCGGGGTGCAGGAGCAGCAGCCAGCCTCCAGCAGCTGATGGCGGGGTGCAGGAGCAGCAGGCAGCCTCCAGCAGCTGATGGCGGGGTGGAGGAGCAGAAGCCAGCCTCCAGCAGCTGATGGCGGGGTGCAGGAGCTGCAGCCAGCGTCCAGCAGCTGATGGTGGGGTGGAGGAGCTGCAGCCAGCGTCCAGCAGCTGATGGTTGGGTGGAGGAGCAGCAGCCAGCCTCCAGCAGCCAGCCTCCAGCTAGTGATGGCGGGGTGGAGAAGCAGGCAGCCTCCATCAGCTGATGGCGGGGTGGAGGAGCAGAAGCCAGCCTCCAGCTGGTGATGGCGGGGTGCAGGAGCTGCAGGCAGCCTCCAGCAGCTGATGGCGGGGTGCAGGAGCTGCAGGCAGCCTCCAGCAGCTGATGGCGGGGTGGAGGAGCTGCAGCCAGCGTCCAGCAGCTGATGGTGGGGTGGAGGAGCTGCAGCCAGCGTCCAGCAGCTGATGGTTGGGTGGAGGAGCAGCAGCCAGCCTCCAGCAGCTGATGGCGGGGTGCAGGAGCAGCAGCCAGCCTCCAGCAGCTGATGGCGGGGTGGAGGAGCTGCAGCCAGCCTCCAGCAGCCAGCCTCCAGCTAGTGATGGCGGGGTGGAGAAGCAGGCAGCCTCCATCAGCTGATGGCGGGGTGGAGGAGCAGAAGCCAGCCTCCAGCTGGTGATGGCGGGGTGCAGGAGCTGCAGGCAGCCTCCAGCAGCTGATGGCGGGGTGGAGGAGCTGCAGCCAGCCTCCAGCAGCCAGCCTCCAGCTAGTGATGGCGGGGTGGAGAAGCAGGCAGCCTCCATCAGCTGATGGCGGGGTGGAGGAGCAGAAGCCAGCCTCCAGCAGCTGATGGCGGGGTGCAGGAGGTGCAGGCAGCCTCCAGCAGCTGATGGCGGGGTGCAGGAGCAGCAGGCAGCCTCCAGCAGCTGATGGCGGGGTGCAGGAGCTGCAACCAGCCTCCAGCTGGTGATGGCGGGGTGGAGGAGCTGCAGCCAGCCTCCAGCAGCCAGCCCCCAGCAGCTGATGGCGGGGTGGAGGAGCAGAAGCCAGCCTCCAGCAGCTGATGGTGGGGTGCAGGAGCTGCAGCCAGCCTCCAGCAGCCAGCCTCCAGCTGGTGATGGCGGGGTGGAGGAGCAGCAGCAGACAGCCTCCAGCAGCCAGCCAGCCTCCAGGAGCTGATGGCGGTGTGTGGGAGCAGCAGCCAGCCTCCAGCGTTCAGCCAGCATCCATCAGCTGATGGCGGTGTGAAGGAGCTGCAGCCAGCCTCCAGCAGGTCATGGTGGGGTGGAGGAGCAGCAGCCAGCCTCCAGCAGCTGATGGCGGGTTGCAGGAGCTGCAGCCAGCCTCCAGCAAATGATGGCGGGGTGCAGGAGCTGCAGGCAGCCTCCAGCAGCTGATGGCGGGGTGCAGGAGCAGCAGGCAGCCTCCAGCTGCTGATGACGGGGTGCAGGAGCTGCAACCAGCCTCCAGCTGGTGATGGTGGGGTGGAGGAGCTGCAGCCAGCCTCGAACAGCTGATGGCAGGGTGCAGGAGCAGCAGCCAGCCTCCAGCAGCTGATGGCGGGGCGCAGGAGCTGCAGGCAGCCTCCAGCAGCTGATGGCGGGGTGCAGGAGCAGCAGCCAGCCTCCAGCTGGTGATGGCGGGGTGAAGGAGCTGCAGCCAGCCACCAGCAGCTGATGGCGGGGTGAAGGAGCTGCAGCCAGCCACCAGCAGCTGATGGCGGGGTGGAGGAGCTGCAGCCAGCGTCCAGCAGCTGATGGTTGGGTGGTGGAGGAGCAGCAGCCAGCCTCCAGCAGCTGATGGCGGGGTGCAGGAGCAGCAGCCAGCGTCCAGCAGCTGATGGTTGGGTGGAGGAGCAGCAGCCAGCCTCCAGCAGCTGCTGGCGGGGTGCAGGAGCAGCAGCCAGCCTCCAGCAGCTGATGGCGGGGTGCAGGAGCTGCAGGCAGCCTCCAGCAGCTGATGGCGGTGTGCAGGAGCTGCAGCCAGCCTCCAGCAGCTGATGGCGGGGTGCAGGGGCTGCAGGCAGCCTCCAGCAGCTGATGGCGGGGTGCAGGAGCTGCAACCAGCCTCCAGCTGGTGATGGCGGGGTGGAGGAGCAGCAGCCAGCCTCCAGCAGCCAGCCTCCAGCTGCTGATGGCGGGGTGGAGGAACAGAAGCCTCCAGCAGCTGATGGCAGGGTGCAGGAGCAGCAGCCAGCCTCCAGCTGGTGATGGCGGGGTGGAGGAGCTGAAACCTGGGTCGGACCTGGTCTGCAGCAGGGCCCATTACCACTCAGAAGCTGATGGCAGTGTGTGTTTAGGTCCCTGCGGGGTGGATGAGCTGAAACCTGGGTCAGACTTGGTGTGCAGCAGGGCTCAGCACCCTCCAGAAGCCGATGACAGTGTGTCTTTAACTCCCTGCCTGGTGGGAGAGCTGAAAGCTGGGTCGGACCTGGTCTTTAGCAGAGCTCAGCAGCCTCCAGAAGCTGATGGCAGTGTGTGTTTCATCCCCTGCGGGGTGGGAGAGCTGAAACGTGGGTCGGACCTGGTCTGCAGCAGGGCCCATCACCATCCAGAAGCTGACGGCGGTGTGTGTTTAAGTCCCTGCGGGGTGGGAGAGCCATAACCTGGGTCGGACCTGGTCTGCAGCAGAGCTCAGCAGCCTCCAGAACCTGATGGCAGTGTGTCTTTAATCCACTGCGGGGTGCAGGAGCTGAAACCTGGGTCGGACCTGGTCTGCAGCAGGGCTCAGCAGCCAGCAGAAGGTGACGGCAGTGTGTGTTTAGTTCCCTGCGGGGTGCAGGAGCTGAAACCTGGGTCGGACCTGGTCTGCAGCAGAGCTCAGCAGCCAGCAGAAGGTGATGGCAGTGTGTGTTTAAGTCCCTGCCTGGTGGGAGAGCTGAAACCTGGGTCGGACCTGGTCTATAGAAGAGCTCAGCAGCCTCCAGAAGCTGATGGCAGTGTGTGTGTTTTGGTCCCTGCGGGGTGCAGGAGCAGGAACCCGGGTCGGACCTGGTCTATAGCGGAGCTCAGCAGCCTCCAGCAGCTGATGGCAGTGTGTGTTTAATTCCCTGCCTGGTGGGAGAGCTGTAACCCGGGTCGGACTTGGTCTGCAGCAGGGCCCATCACCATCCAGAAGCTGATGGCAGTGTGTCTTTAATTCCCTGCGGGGTGGAGGAGCAGAAACCTGGGTCGGACCTGGTCTATAGCAGAGCTCAGCAGCCTCCAGAAGCTGATGGCAGTGTGTGTTCAAGTCCCTGCGGGGTGGGAGAGCTGAAACCTGGGTCGGACCTGGTCTATAGAAGAGCTCAGCAGCCTCCAGCAGCTGATGGCAGTGTGTGTTTAAGTCCCTGCGGGGTGGGAGAGCTATATCCCGGGTCGGACCTGGTCTATAGCAGAGCTCAGCAGCCTCCAGCAGCTGATGGCAGTGTGTGTTTAAGTCCCTGCGGGGTGGGAGAGCTGAAACCTCGGTCGGACCTGGTCTATGGCAGAGCTCAGCAGCCTCCAGAAGCTGATGGCAGCGTGCCTCTAAGTCCCTGCCTGGTGGGAGAGCTGAAACCTGGGTCGGACATGGTCTGCAGCAGGGCTCGGCAGCCTCCAGCAGCTGATGGCAGTGTGTCTTTAAGTCCCTGCCTGGTGGGAGAGCTGAAACCTGGGTCGGACCTGGTCTATAGCAGAGCTCAGCAGCCTCCAGCAGCTGATGGCAGTGTGTGTTTAAGTCCCTGCCTGGTGTGAGAGCTGAAACCTGGGTCGGACCTGGTCTATAGAAGAGCTCAGCAGCCTCCAGCAGCTGATGGCAGTGTGTCTTTAAGTCACTGCCTGGTGGGAGAGCTGAAACCTGGGTCGGACCTGGTCTATAGTAGAGCTCAGCAGCCTCCAGCAGCTGATTGCAGTGTGTGTTTAAGTCCCTGCCTGGTGGGAGAGCTGATATCCGGGTCGGACCTGGTCCACAGCAGGGCCCATCACCCTCCAGAAGCTGGTGGCAGTGTGTGTTTAAGTCCCTGCGGGGTGCAGGAGCAGAAACCTGGGTGGGACCTGGTCTGCAGCAGAGCTCGGCAGCCTCCAGCAGCTGATGGCAGTGAGTGTTTAAGTCCCTGCGGGGTGGGAGAGCTATATCCCGGGTCAGACCTGGTCTAAAGCAGGGCCCATCACCCTCCAGAAGCTGGTGGCAGTGTGTGTTTAAGTCCCTGCGGGGTGGAGGAGCAGAAACCTGGGTCGGACCCGGTCTACAGCAGAGCTCAGCAGCCCCCAGAAGCTGATGGCAGTGTGTGTGTGTGTGTGTGTGTTTAAGTCTCTGCCTGGTTGGAGAGCCGATACCTGGGTCGGACCTGGTCTGCAGCAGGGCTCAGCAGCCTCCAGAAGCTGATGGCAGTGTGTCTTTCATTCCCTGCGGGGTGCAGGAGCAGAAACCTGGGTCGGACCTGGTCTATAGCGGAGCTCAGCAGCCTCCAGCAGCTGATGGCAGTGTGTGTGTTAAAGACCCTGCGGGGTGGGAGAGCTGAAACCTGGGTCGGACCTGGTCTGCAGCAGGGCTCAGCAGCCCCCAGAAGCTGATGGCTGTGTGTGTTTAAGTCCCTGCGGGGTGGGAGAGCTGAAACCTGGGTCGGACCTGGCCCGCAGCAGGGCCCATCACCCTCCAGAAGCTGATGGCGGTGTGGGTTTAAGTCCCTGCGGGGTTGAGGAGCTGAAACCTGGGTCGGACCTGGTCTGCAGCAGGGCCCATCACCATCCAGAAGCTGATGGCTGTGTGTGTTTAAGTCCCAGGGGGGTGGGAGAGCCATAACCTGGGTCGGACCTGGTCTGCAGCAGGGCTCAGCAGCCTCCAGTTGCAGATGGCAGTGTGTGTTTAGTTCCCTGCGGGGTGCAGGAGCTGAAACCTGGGTCGGACCTGGTCTATAGCAGAGCTCAGCAGCCTCCAGAAGCTGATGGCAGTGTGTCTTCAATTCCCTGCGGGGTGCAGGAGCTGATACCTGGGTCGGACCTGGTCTGCAGCAGGGCCCATCACCATCCAGACGCTGATGGCAGTGTGTGTTTAAGTCCTAGTGGGCTGCAGGAGCTGAAACCTGGGTCGGACCTGCTCTATAGTAGAGCTCAGCAGCCTCCAGAAGCTGATGGCAGTGTGTCTTTAAGTCCCTGCGGGGTGGGATAGCTGAAACCTGGGTCGGACCTGGTCTGCAGCAGGGCCCATCACCATCCAGACGCTGATGGCAGTGTGTGTTTAAGTCCTAGTGGGCTGCAGGAGCTGAAACCTGGGTCGGACCTGCTCTATAGTAGAGCTCAGCAGCCTCCAGAAGCTGATGGCAGTGTGTCTTTAAGTCCCTGCGGGGTGGGATAGCTGAAACCTGGGTCGGACCTGGTCTGCAGCAGGGCCCATCACCCTCCAGAAGCTGTTGGCAGTGTGTCTTCCATTCCTAGTGGGGCAGGGGAGCAAAGACCTGGGCAGAGGAGCGCCTGTCTGCATCCGATCCGGCCCCTCAGCAGCCCGCCGTGAGCCTTAGAGAACCCCCCCCCCCCCCCCAGCGGGCTCCAGGAACCGGGCCCTGCGTCGGACCCAGCTCAGTAAGGCCCTCCCTCGGGCCCTGCAGCAGGTGGCCCCGTCTATGCAGTCGAAAACCCCGCGAAAATCGGTGTAGAAACGCCCGAGAGGCGTGGTGCGGTTCCCCCGGCCGGTACCGGGTCCGGACCGGTCCGGAAGTCCACCCAGAACACTGCCTGGGGCTTCTGGGCGGCTCCCCAGGCGCAGGCAGTCGAAAACCGCGTGAAAATCGGTTCAGAATTGACAAAACGGCGACCTCGTCGCTCCAAAAACTAAGTCCAAACTAAGCCTTTCGCTTATCGCTTAACGCTTAAGGCGGTCGGCCTTATGGCCAGTAAATGAAAAGTGCCTGCGCCCCTGGAGGTTTTGGAAGGTGCGAGCGATGACCATGCTCGGGTTAGTAGGTGAGGCCATCGGAAAACCAGCGTGAGTTGGCGGGTTTGGGTGGCAATCTATTCCAGGCAGAGTCGACTATCTCTGGGCATCAATTTTGGGATTTTTCCGGCTCTGGTTCTGGGAGAAACGCAGGGGCAAAGTGCACGAGCCGCGGCCGATTTTGGTGGCCTGTCCCTGGGCACAAAGTCTGAGGAGTGTGGGCCTGGTTCTCCGAAAAATACCAGTCTGCTGGAGCTCACTCCCATGGCTCCAGGGGGCACGGCACACCCCCCGGTAGCCGACCAAAGTGCTCTACTCGGGCCAGACTCGGACCCACGACCCGGGGTGAGAACCACAACTACTGGTCATCCTTTAGACCTCCAGGGGGCACGGCAGAGCCTCCCTAGTCCGACACAAGTGTCCCACTTGGGCTATTCTCTGACCCAAGTCCCGGGGCGAGAACCACAACTACTGGTCATCCTTTAGACCTCCAGGGGGCACGACACAGCCTCCCTAGTCCGACCCAAGTGCTCCACTTGGGCTATACTATGACCCAAGTCCCGGGGCGAGAACCACAACTACTGGTCATCCTTTAGACCTCCAGGGGGCACGGCACAGCCTCCCTAGTCCGACACAAGTGCTCCACTTGGGCTATACTCTGACCCAAGTCCCGGGGCGAGAACCACAACTACTGGTCATCCTTTAGACCTCCAGGGGGCACGGCACAGCCTCCCTAGTCCGACACAAGTGCTCCACTTGGGCTATACTCTGACCCAAGTCCCGGGGCGAGAACCACAACTACTGGTCATCCTTTTGACCTCATGGTCATCCTTTAGACCTCCAGGGGGCCCGGCACAGCCTCCCTAGGCCGACACAAGTGCTCCACTTGGGCTATACTCTGACCCAAGTCCCGGGGCGAGAACCACAACTACTGGTCATCCTTTTGACCTCATGGTCATCCTTTAGACCTCCAGGGGGCCCGGCACAGCCTCCCTAGTCCGACACAAGTGCTCCACTTGGGCTATACTCTGACCCAAGTCCCGGGGCGAGAACCACAACTACTGGTCATCCTTTTGACCTCATGGTCATCCTTTAGACCTCCAGGGGGCCCGGCACAGCCTCCCTAGGCCGACACAAGTGCTCCACTTGGGCTATACTCTGACCCAAGTCCCGGGGCGAGAACCACAACTACTGGTCATCCTTTTGACCTCATGGTCATCCTTTAGACCTCCAGGGGGCCCGGCACAGCCTCCCTAGTCCGACACAAGTGCTCCACTTGGGCTATACTCTGACCCAAGTCCCGGGGCGAGAACCACAACTACTGGTCATCCTTTTGACCTCATGGTCATCCTTTAGACCTCCATGGGGCACGGCAGAGCCTCCCTAGGCCGACACAAGTGCTCCACTTGGGCTATACTCTGACCCAAGTCCCGGGGCGAGAACCACAACTACTGGTCATCCTTTAGACCTCCAGGGGGCCCGGCACAGCCTCCCTAGACCGACACAAGTGCTCCACTTGGGCTGTACTCTGACCCAAGTCCCGGTGCGAGAACCACAACTACTGGTCATCCTTTAGACCTCCAGGGGGCCCGGCACAGCCTCCCTAGGCCGACACAAGTGCTCCACTTGGGCTATACTCTGACCCAAGTCCCGGGGCGAGAACCACAACTACTGGTCATCCTTTAGACCTCCAGGGGGCACGGCACACCCCCCGGTAGCCGACCAAAGTGCTCTACTCGGGCCAGACTCGGACCCACGACCCGGGGTGAGAACCACAACTACTGGTCATCCTTTAGACCTCCAGGGGGCCCGGCACAGCCTCCCTAGTCCGACACAAGTGCTCCACTTGGGCTATACTCTGACCCAAGTCCCGGGGCGAGAACCACAACTACTGGTCATCCTTTAGACCTCCAGGGGGACCGGCACAGCCTCCCTAGACCGACACAAGTGCACCACTTGGGCCATACTCTGACCCAAGTCCCGGGGCGAGAACCACAACTACTGGTCATCCTTTTGACCTCATGGTCATCCTTTAGACCTCAAGGGGGCACGGCAGAGCCTCCCTAGTCCGACACAAGTGTCCCACTTGGGCTATACTATGACCCAAGTCCCGGGGCGAGAACCACAACTACTGGTCATCCTTTAGACCTCAAGGGGGCACGGCAGAGCCTCCCTAGTCCGACACAAGTGTCCCACTTGGGCCATACTCAGACCCACGGCCCGGGGCGAGAACCACAACTACTGGTCATCCTTTAGACCTCCAGGGGGCCCGGCACAGCCTCCCTAGTCCGACGCAAGTGCTCCACTTGGGCTGTACTCTGACCCAAGTCCCGGGGCGAGAACCACAACTAATGGTCATCCTTTAGACCTCCAGGGGGCACGGCACAGCCTCCCTAGTCCGACACAAGTGCTCCACTTGGGCTATACTCTGACCCAAGTCCCGGGGCGAGAACCACAACTACTGGTCATCCTTTAGACCTCCAGGGGGCACGGCAGAGCCTCCCTAGTCCGACACAAGTGTCCCACTTGGGCTATTCTCTGACCCAAGTCCCGGGGCGAGAACCACAACTACTGGTCATCCTTTAGACCTCCAGGGGGCACGACACAGCCTCCCTAGTCCGACCCAAGTGCTCCACTTGGGCTATACTATGACCCAAGTCCCGGGGCGAGAACCACAACTACTGGTCATCCTTTAGACCTCCAGGGGGCACGGCACAGCCTCCCTAGTCCGACACAAGTGCTCCACTTGGGCTATACTCTGACCCAAGTCCCGGGGCGAGAACCACAACTACTGGTCATCCTTTAGACCTCCAGGGGGCACGGCACAGCCTCCCTAGTCCGACACAAGTGCTCCACTTGGGCTATACTCTGACCCAAGTCCCGGGGCGAGAACCACAACTACTGGTCATCCTTTTGACCTCATGGTCATCCTTTAGACCTCCAGGGGGCCCGGCACAGCCTCCCTAGGCCGACACAAGTGCTCCACTTGGGCTATACTCTGACCCAAGTCCCGGGGCGAGAACCACA
>NW_027223078.1:133210-143210 GCF_043380555.1 Nothobranchius furzeri
CTGTGGAGAGAGGACAAGAGGGTGGATCACGGTGGGACTGCCGTGACCCTAAGCTACTATTGAGGCATCAACCTGGGATGAGCTGGGGTCTGACATCCCCCTGTTGCCATGGAGGTCTAAAGGATGACCATTAGTTGTGGTTCTCGCCCCGGGACTTGGGTCAGAGTACAGCCGAAGTGGAGCACTTGTGTCGGACTAGGGAGGCTGTGCCGTGCCCCCTGGAGGTCTAAAGGATGACCAGTAGTTGTGGTTCTCGCCCCGGGACTTGGGTCAGAGTATAGCCCAAGTGGAGCACTTGTGTCGGCCTAGGGAGGCTCTGCCGTGCCCCATGGAGGTCTAAAGGATGACCATGAGGTCAAAAGGATGACCAGTAGTTGTGGTTCTCGCCCCGGGACTTGGGTCAGAGTATAGCCCAAGTGGAGCACTTGTGTCGGACTAGGGAGGCTGTGCCGGGCCCCCTGGAGGTCTAAAGGATGACCATGAGGTCAAAAGGATGACCAGTAGTTGTGGTTCTCGCCCCGGGACTTGGGTCAGAGTATAGCCCAAGTGGAGCACTTGTGTCGGCCTAGGGAGGCTGTGCCGGGCCCCCTGGAGGTCTAAAGGATGACCATGAGGTCAAAAGGATGACCAGTAGTTGTGGTTCTCGCCCCGGGACTTGGGTCAGAGTATAGCCCAAGTGGAGCACTTGTGTCGGACTAGGGAGGCTGTGCCGGGCCCCCTGGAGGTCTAAAGGATGACCATGAGGTCAAAAGGATGACCAGTAGTTGTGGTTCTCGCCCCGGGACTTGGGTCAGAGTATAGCCCAAGTGGAGCACTTGTGTCGGCCTAGGGAGGCTGTGCCGGGCCCCCTGGAGGTCTAAAGGATGACCATGAGGTCAAAAGGATGACCAGTAGTTGTGGTTCTCGCCCCGGGACTTGGGTCAGAGTATAGCCCAAGTGGAGCACTTGTGTCGGACTAGGGAGGCTGTGCCGTGCCCCCTGGAGGTCTAAAGGATGACCAGTAGTTGTGGTTCTCGCCCCGGGACTTGGGTCAGAGTATAGCCCAAGTGGAGCACTTGTGTCGGACTAGGGAGGCTGTGCCGTGCCCCCTGGAGGTCTAAAGGATGACCAGTAGTTGTGGTTCTCGCCCCGGGACTTGGGTCATAGTATAGCCCAAGTGGAGCACTTGGGTCGGACTAGGGAGGCTGTGTCGTGCCCCCTGGAGGTCTAAAGGATGACCAGTAGTTGTGGTTCTCGCCCCGGGACTTGGGTCAGAGAATAGCCCAAGTGGGACACTTGTGTCGGACTAGGGAGGCTCTGCCGTGCCCCCTGGAGGTCTAAAGGATGACCAGTAGTTGTGGTTCTCGCCCCGGGACTTGGGTCAGAGTATAGCCCAAGTGGAGCACTTGTGTCGGACTAGGGAGGCTGTGCCGTGCCCCCTGGAGGTCTAAAGGATGACCATTAGTTGTGGTTCTCGCCCCGGGACTTGGGTCAGAGTACAGCCCAAGTGGAGCACTTGCGTCGGACTAGGGAGGCTGTGCCGGGCCCCCTGGAGGTCTAAAGGATGACCAGTAGTTGTGGTTCTCGCCCCGGGCCGTGGGTCTGAGTATGGCCCAAGTGGGACACTTGTGTCGGACTAGGGAGGCTCTGCCGTGCCCCCTTGAGGTCTAAAGGATGACCAGTAGTTGTGGTTCTCGCCCCGGGACTTGGGTCATAGTATAGCCCAAGTGGGACACTTGTGTCGGACTAGGGAGGCTCTGCCGTGCCCCCTTGAGGTCTAAAGGATGACCATGAGGTCAAAAGGATGACCAGTAGTTGTGGTTCTCGCCCCGGGACTTGGGTCAGAGTATGGCCCAAGTGGTGCACTTGTGTCGGTCTAGGGAGGCTGTGCCGGTCCCCCTGGAGGTCTAAAGGATGACCAGTAGTTGTGGTTCTCGCCCCGGGACTTGGGTCAGAGTATAGCCCAAGTGGAGCACTTGTGTCGGACTAGGGAGGCTGTGCCGGGCCCCCTGGAGGTCTAAAGGATGACCAGTAGTTGTGGTTCTCACCCCGGGTCGTGGGTCCGAGTCTGGCCCGAGTAGAGCACTTTGGTCGGCTACCGGGGGGTGTGCCGTGCCCCCTGGAGGTCTAAAGGATGACCAGTAGTTGTGGTTCTCGCCCCGGGACTTGGGTCAGAGTATAGCCCAAGTGGAGCACTTGTGTCGGCCTAGGGAGGCTGTGCCGGGCCCCCTGGAGATCTAAAGGATGACCATGAGGTCAAAAGGATGACCAGTAGTTGTGGTTCTCGCCCCGGGACTTGGGTCAGAGTATAGCCCAAGTGGAGCACTTGTGTCGGCCTAGGGAGGCTGTGCCGGGCCCCCTGGAGGTCTAAAGGATGACCAGTAGTTGTGGTTCTCGCACCGGGACTTGGGTCAGAGTACAGCCCAAGTGGAGCACTTGTGTCGGTCTAGGGAGGCTGTGCCGGGCCCCCTGGAGGTCTAAAGGATGACCAGTAGTTGTGGTTCTCGCCCCGGGCCGTGGGTCTGAGTATGGCCCAAGTGGGGCACTTGCGTCGGACTGGGGAGGCTCTGCCGCGCCCCCTGGAGGTCAAAAGGATGACCAGTAGTTGTGGTTCTCACCCCGGGTCGTGGGTCCGAGTCTGGCCCGAGTAGAGCACTTTGGTCGGCTACCGGGGGGTGTGCCGTGCCCCCTGGAGCCATGGGAGTGAGCTCCAGCAGACTGGTATTTTTCGGAGAACCAGGCCCACACTCCTCAGACTTTGTGCCCAGGGACAGGCCACCAAAATCGGCCGCGGCTCGTGCACTTTGCCCCTGCGTTTCTCCCAGAACCAGAGCCGGAAAAATCCCAAAATTGATGCCCAGAGATAGTCGACTCTGCCTGGAATAGATTGCCACCCAAACCCGCCAACTCACGCTGGTTTTCCGATGGCCTCACCTACTAACCCGAGCATGGTCATCGCTCGCACCTTCCAAAACCTCCAGGGGCGCAGGCACTTTTCATTTACTGGCCATAAGGCCGACCGCCTTAAGCGTTAAGCGATAAGCGAAAGGCTTAGTTTGGACTTAGTTTTTGGAGCGACGAGGTCGCCGTTTTGTCAATTCTGAACCGATTTTCACGCGGTTTTCGACTGCCTGCGCCTGGGGAGCCGCCCAGAAGCCCCAGGCAGTGTTCTGGGTGGACTTCCGGACCGGTCCGGACCCGGTACCGGCCGGGGGAACCGCACCACGCCTCTCGGGCGTTTCTACACCGATTTTCGCGGGGTTTTCGACTGCATAGACGGGGCCACCTGCTGCAGGGCCCGAGGGAGGGCCTTACTGAGCTGGGTCCGACGCAGGGCCCGGTTCCTGGAGCCCGCTGGGGGGGGGGGGGGGGTTCTCTAAGGCTCACGGCGGGCTGCTGAGGGGCCGGATCGGATGCAGACAGGCGCTCCTCTGCCCAGGTCTTTGCTCCCCTGCCCCACTAGGAATGGAAGACACACTGCCAACAGCTTCTGGAGGGTGATGGGCCCTGCTGCAGACCAGGTCCGACCCAGGTTTCAGCTATCCCACCCCGCAGGGACTTAAAGACACACTGCCATCAGCTTCTGGAGGCTGCTGAGCTCTACTATAGAGCAGGTCCGACCCAGGTTTCAGCTCCTGCAGCCCACTAGGACTTAAACACACACTGCCATCAGCGTCTGGATGGTGATGGGCCCTGCTGCAGACCAGGTCCGACCCAGGTTTCAGCTATCCCACCCCGCAGGGACTTAAAGACACACTGCCATCAGCTTCTGGAGGCTGCTGAGCTCTACTATAGAGCAGGTCCGACCCAGGTTTCAGCTCCTGCAGCCCACTAGGACTTAAACACACACTGCCATCAGCGTCTGGATGGTGATGGGCCCTGCTGCAGACCAGGTCCGACCCAGGTATCAGCTCCTGCACCCCGCAGGGAATTGAAGACACACTGCCATCAGCTTCTGGAGGCTGCTGAGCTCTGCTATAGACCAGGTCCGACCCAGGTTTCAGCTCCTGCACCCCGCAGGGAACTAAACACACACTGCCATCTGCAACTGGAGGCTGCTGAGCCCTGCTGCAGACCAGGTCCGACCCAGGTTATGGCTCTCCCACCCCCCTGGGACTTAAACACACACAGCCATCAGCTTCTGGATGGTGATGGGCCCTGCTGCAGACCAGGTCCGACCCAGGTTTCAGCTCCTCAACCCCGCAGGGACTTAAACCCACACCGCCATCAGCTTCTGGAGGGTGATGGGCCCTGCTGCGGGCCAGGTCCGACCCAGGTTTCAGCTCTCCCACCCCGCAGGGACTTAAACACACACAGCCATCAGCTTCTGGGGGCTGCTGAGCCCTGCTGCAGACCAGGTCCGACCCAGGTTTCAGCTCTCCCACCCCGCAGGGTCTTTAACACACACACTGCCATCAGCTGCTGGAGGCTGCTGAGCTCCGCTATAGACCAGGTCCGACCCAGGTTTCTGCTCCTGCACCCCGCAGGGAATGAAAGACACACTGCCATCAGCTTCTGGAGGCTGCTGAGCCCTGCTGCAGACCAGGTCCGACCCAGGTATCGGCTCTCCAACCAGGCAGAGACTTAAACACACACACACACACACACACTGCCATCAGCTTCTGGGGGCTGCTGAGCTCTGCTGTAGACCGGGTCCGACCCAGGTTTCTGCTCCTCCACCCCGCAGGGACTTAAACACACACTGCCACCAGCTTCTGGAGGGTGATGGGCCCTGCTTTAGACCAGGTCTGACCCGGGATATAGCTCTCCCACCCCGCAGGGACTTAAACACTCACTGCCATCAGCTGCTGGAGGCTGCCGAGCTCTGCTGCAGACCAGGTCCCACCCAGGTTTCTGCTCCTGCACCCCGCAGGGACTTAAACACACACTGCCACCAGCTTCTGGAGGGTGATGGGCCCTGCTGTGGACCAGGTCCGACCCGGATATCAGCTCTCCCACCAGGCAGGGACTTAAACACACACTGCAATCAGCTGCTGGAGGCTGCTGAGCTCTACTATAGACCAGGTCCGACCCAGGTTTCAGCTCTCCCACCAGGCAGTGACTTAAAGACACACTGCCATCAGCTGCTGGAGGCTGCTGAGCTCTTCTATAGACCAGGTCCGACCCAGGTTTCAGCTCTCACACCAGGCAGGGACTTAAACACACACTGCCATCAGCTGCTGGAGGCTGCTGAGCTCTGCTATAGACCAGGTCCGACCCAGGTTTCAGCTCTCCCACCAGGCAGGGACTTAAAGACACACTGCCATCAGCTGCTGGAGGCTGCCGAGCCCTGCTGCAGACCATGTCCGACCCAGGTTTCAGCTCTCCCACCAGGCAGGGACTTAGAGGCACGCTGCCATCAGCTTCTGGAGGCTGCTGAGCTCTGCCATAGACCAGGTCCGACCGAGGTTTCAGCTCTCCCACCCCGCAGGGACTTAAACACACACTGCCATCAGCTGCTGGAGGCTGCTGAGCTCTGCTATAGACCAGGTCCGACCCGGGATATAGCTCTCCCACCCCGCAGGGACTTAAACACACACTGCCATCAGCTGCTGGAGGCTGCTGAGCTCTTCTATAGACCAGGTCCGACCCAGGTTTCAGCTCTCCCACCCCGCAGGGACTTGAACACACACTGCCATCAGCTTCTGGAGGCTGCTGAGCTCTGCTATAGACCAGGTCCGACCCAGGTTTCTGCTCCTCCACCCCGCAGGGAATTAAAGACACACTGCCATCAGCTTCTGGATGGTGATGGGCCCTGCTGCAGACCAAGTCCGACCCGGGTTACAGCTCTCCCACCAGGCAGGGAATTAAACACACACTGCCATCAGCTGCTGGAGGCTGCTGAGCTCCGCTATAGACCAGGTCCGACCCGGGTTCCTGCTCCTGCACCCCGCAGGGACCAAAACACACACACTGCCATCAGCTTCTGGAGGCTGCTGAGCTCTTCTATAGACCAGGTCCGACCCAGGTTTCAGCTCTCCCACCAGGCAGGGACTTAAACACACACTGCCATCACCTTCTGCTGGCTGCTGAGCTCTGCTGCAGACCAGGTCCGACCCAGGTTTCAGCTCCTGCACCCCGCAGGGAACTAAACACACACTGCCGTCACCTTCTGCTGGCTGCTGAGCCCTGCTGCAGACCAGGTCCGACCCAGGTTTCAGCTCCTGCACCCCGCAGTGGATTAAAGACACACTGCCATCAGGTTCTGGAGGCTGCTGAGCTCTGCTGCAGACCAGGTCCGACCCAGGTTATGGCTCTCCCACCCCGCAGGGACTTAAACACACACCGCCGTCAGCTTCTGGATGGTGATGGGCCCTGCTGCAGACCAGGTCCGACCCACGTTTCAGCTCTCCCACCCCGCAGGGGATGAAACACACACTGCCATCAGCTTCTGGAGGCTGCTGAGCTCTGCTAAAGACCAGGTCCGACCCAGCTTTCAGCTCTCCCACCAGGCAGGGAGTTAAAGACACACTGTCATCGGCTTCTGGAGGGTGCTGAGCCCTGCTGCACACCAAGTCTGACCCAGGTTTCAGCTCATCCACCCCGCAGGGACCTAAACACACACTGCCATCAGCTTCTGAGTGGTAATGGGCCCTGCTGCAGACCAGGTCCGACCCAGGTTTCAGCTCCTCCACCCCGCCATCACCAGCTGGAGGCTGGCTGCTGCTCCTGCACCCTGCCATCAGCTGCTGGAGGCTTCTGTTCCTCCACCCCGCCATCAGCAGCTGGAGGCTGGCTGCTGGAGGCTGGCTGCTGCTCCTCCACCCCGCCATCACCAGCTGGAGGCTGGTTGCAGCTCCTGCACCCCGCCATCAGCTGCTGGAGGCTGCCTGCAGCCCCTGCACCCCGCCATCAGCTGCTGGAGGCTGGCTGCAGCTCCTGCACACCGCCATCAGCTGCTGGAGGCTGCCTGCAGCTCCTGCACCCCGCCATCAGCTGCTGGAGGCTGGCTGCTGCTCCTGCACCCCGCCAGCAGCTGCTGGAGGCTGGCTGCTGCTCCTCCACCCAACCATCAGCTGCTGGACGCTGGCTGCTGCTCCTGCACCCCGCCATCAGCTGCTGGAGGCTGGCTGCTGCTCCTCCACCACCCAACCATCAGCTGCTGGACGCTGGCTGCAGCTCCTCCACCCCGCCATCAGCTGCTGGTGGCTGGCTGCAGCTCCTTCACCCCGCCATCAGCTGCTGGTGGCTGGCTGCAGCTCCTTCACCCCGCCATCACCAGCTGGAGGCTGGCTGCTGCTCCTGCACCCCGCCATCAGCTGCTGGAGGCTGCCTGCAGCTCCTGCGCCCCGCCATCAGCTGCTGGAGGCTGGCTGCTGCTCCTGCACCCTGCCATCAGCTGTTCGAGGCTGGCTGCAGCTCCTCCACCCCACCATCACCAGCTGGAGGCTGGTTGCAGCTCCTGCACCCCGTCATCAGCAGCTGGAGGCTGCCTGCTGCTCCTGCACCCCGCCATCAGCTGCTGGAGGCTGCCTGCAGCTCCTGCACCCCGCCATCATTTGCTGGAGGCTGGCTGCAGCTCCTGCAACCCGCCATCAGCTGCTGGAGGCTGGCTGCTGCTCCTCCACCCCACCATGACCTGCTGGAGGCTGGCTGCAGCTCCTTCACACCGCCATCAGCTGATGGATGCTGGCTGAACGCTGGAGGCTGGCTGCTGCTCCCACACACCGCCATCAGCTCCTGGAGGCTGGCTGGCTGCTGGAGGCTGTCTGCTGCTGCTCCTCCACCCCGCCATCACCAGCTGGAGGCTGGCTGCTGGAGGCTGGCTGCAGCTCCTGCACCCCACCATCAGCTGCTGGAGGCTGGCTTCTGCTCCTCCACCCCGCCATCAGCTGCTGGGGGCTGGCTGCTGGAGGCTGGCTGCAGCTCCTCCACCCCGCCATCACCAGCTGGAGGCTGGTTGCAGCTCCTGCACCCCGCCATCAGCTGCTGGAGGCTGCCTGCTGCTCCTGCACCCCGCCATCAGCTGCTGGAGGCTGCCTGCACCTCCTGCACCCCGCCATCAGCTGCTGGAGGCTGGCTTCTGCTCCTCCACCCCGCCATCAGCTGATGGAGGCTGCCTGCTTCTCCACCCCGCCATCACTAGCTGGAGGCTGGCTGCTGGAGGCTGGCTGCAGCTCCTCCACCCCGCCATCAGCTGCTGGAGGCTGCCTGCAGCTCCTGCACCCCGCCATCACCAGCTGGAGGCTGGCTTCTGCTCCTCCACCCCGCCATCAGCTGATGGAGGCTGCCTGCTTCTCCACCCCGCCATCACTAGCTGGAGGCTGGCTGCTGGAGGCTGGCTGCAGCTCCTCCACCCCGCCATCAGCTGCTGGAGGCTGGCTGCTGCTCCTGCACCCCGCCATCAGCTGCTGGAGGCTGGCTGCTGCTCCTCCACCCAACCATCAGCTGCTGGACGCTGGCTGCAGCTCCTCCACCCCACCATCAGCTGCTGGACGCTGGCTGCAGCTCCTCCACCCCGCCATCAGCTGCTGGAGGCTGCCTGCAGCTCCTGCACCCCGCCATCAGCTGCTGGAGGCTGCCTGCAGCTCCTGCACCCCGCCATCACCAGCTGGAGGCTGGCTTCTGCTCCTCCACCCCGCCATCAGCTGATGGAGGCTGCCTGCTTCTCCACCCCGCCATCACTAGCTGGAGGCTGGCTGCTGGAGGCTGGCTGCTGCTCCTCCACCCAACCATCAGCTGCTGGACGCTGGCTGCAGCTCCTCCACCCCACCATCAGCTGCTGGACGCTGGCTGCAGCTCCTGCACCCCGCCATCAGCTGCTGGAGGCTGGCTTCTGCTCCTCCACCCCGCCATCAGCTGCTGGAGGCTGCCTGCTGCTCCTGCACCCCGCCATCAGCTGCTGGAGGCTGGCTGCTGCTCCTGCACCCCGCCATCAGCTGCTGGAGGCTGGCTGCTGGAGGCTGGCTGCAGCTCCTCCACCCCACCATCAGCTGCTGGACGCTGGCTGCAGCTCCTCCACCCCACCATCAGCTGCTGGACGCTGGCTGCAGCTCCTGCACCCCGCCATCAGCTGCTGGAGGCTGGCTTCTGCTCCTCCACCCCGCCATCAGCTGACGGAGGCTGCCTGCTTCTCCACCCCGCCATCACTAGCTGGAGGCTGGCTGCTGGAGGCTGGCTGCAGCTCCTCCACCCCACCATCAGCTGCTGGACGCTGGCTGCAGCTCCTGCACCCCGCCATCAGCTGCTGGAGGCTGGCTTCTGCTCCTCCACCCCGCCATCAGCTGACGGAGGCTGCCTGCTCCTCCACCCCGCCATCAGCTGCTGGTGGCTGGCTGCTGCTCCTGCACCCCGCCATCAGCTGCTGGTGGCTGGCTGCAGCTCCTTCACCCCGCCATCACCAGCTGGAGGCTGGCTGCTGCTCCTGCACCCCGCCATCAGCTGCTGGAGGCTGGCTGCAGCTCCTCCACCCCACCATCAGCCGTTGGAGGCTGGCTGCTGCTCCTCCACCCTGACATCACCAGCTGGAGGCTTCTGTTCCTCCACCCCACCATCAGCAGCTGGAGGCTGGCTGCTTGAGGCTGGCTGCTGCTCCCCCACCCCGCCATCACCTGCTGGAGGCTTCTGCTCAGCCACACCGCCACCAGCTGCCTGTGGTGAACCGCTGACGACCAGCCCAGGCCCACGTCTCACCTCTCCCTGCCCGCCCTGGATGCACAACCACCCACCCAGGCTCAAGTTTCCCCCTGCCCGCTGCACGTCCAGCCGGCCTCTGCCCTGTCCCCTCTCTCACCAGCATCACATCCAGGCTCATCAGGCATCCCCATGCCCGCAGCCTTCTCCCACCCACACTCAACACCACCGAACCCAGGATCAGGCTCCACCATCCCCGAAGACTTCTCCCACCCTCACTCAACACCATCACACCCAGCATCAGGCTCCCCCAGCCCCGCAGCCTTCTCCCACCCACACTCAACACCATCGCACCCAGGATCAGGCTCCCCCATCCCCGCAGCCTTCTCCCACCCACACAGCCTCTCCAACGCCATCCACACCTCCAGGACACCCACCCTCAGCATCA
>NW_027223078.1:153210-163210 GCF_043380555.1 Nothobranchius furzeri
TCAGAGTATAGCCCAAGTGGAGCACTTGTGTCGGCCTAGGGAGGCTGTGCCGGGCCCCCTGGAGGTCTAAAGGATGACCATGAGGTCAAAAGGATGACCAGTAGTTGTGGTTCTCGCCCCGGGACTTGGGTCAGAGTATAGCCCAAGTGGAGCACTTGTGTCGGACTAGGGAGGCTGTGCCGTGCCCCCTGGAGGTCTAAAGGATGACCAGTAGTTGTGGTTCTCGCCCCGGGACTTGGGTCAGAGTATAGCCCAAGTGGAGCACTTGTGTCGGACTAGGGAGGCTGTGCCGTGCCCCCTGGAGGTCTAAAGGATGACCAGTAGTTGTGGTTCTCGCCCCGGGACTTGGGTCATAGTATAGCCCAAGTGGAGCACTTGGGTCGGACTAGGGAGGCTGTGTCGTGCCCCCTGGAGGTCTAAAGGATGACCAGTAGTTGTGGTTCTCGCCCCGGGACTTGGGTCAGAGAATAGCCCAAGTGGGACACTTGTGTCGGACTAGGGAGGCTCTGCCGTGCCCCCTGGAGGTCTAAAGGATGACCAGTAGTTGTGGTTCTCGCCCCGGGACTTGGGTCAGAGTATAGCCCAAGTGGAGCACTTGTGTCGGACTAGGGAGGCTGTGCCGTGCCCCCTGGAGGTCTAAAGGATGACCATTAGTTGTGGTTCTCGCCCCGGGACTTGGGTCAGAGTACAGCCCAAGTGGAGCACTTGCGTCGGACTAGGGAGGCTGTGCCGGGCCCCCTGGAGGTCTAAAGGATGACCAGTAGTTGTGGTTCTCGCCCCGGGCCGTGGGTCTGAGTATGGCCCAAGTGGGACACTTGTGTCGGACTAGGGAGGCTCTGCCGTGCCCCCTTGAGGTCTAAAGGATGACCAGTAGTTGTGGTTCTCGCCCCGGGACTTGGGTCATAGTATAGCCCAAGTGGGACACTTGTGTCGGACTAGGGAGGCTCTGCCGTGCCCCCTTGAGGTCTAAAGGATGACCATGAGGTCAAAAGGATGACCAGTAGTTGTGGTTCTCGCCCCGGGACTTGGGTCAGAGTATGGCCCAAGTGGTGCACTTGTGTCGGTCTAGGGAGGCTGTGCCGGTCCCCCTGGAGGTCTAAAGGATGACCAGTAGTTGTGGTTCTCGCCCCGGGACTTGGGTCAGAGTATAGCCCAAGTGGAGCACTTGTGTCGGACTAGGGAGGCTGTGCCGGGCCCCCTGGAGGTCTAAAGGATGACCAGTAGTTGTGGTTCTCACCCCGGGTCGTGGGTCCGAGTCTGGCCCGAGTAGAGCACTTTGGTCGGCTACCGGGGGGTGTGCCGTGCCCCCTGGAGGTCTAAAGGATGACCAGTAGTTGTGGTTCTCGCCCCGGGACTTGGGTCAGAGTATAGCCCAAGTGGAGCACTTGTGTCGGCCTAGGGAGGCTGTGCCGGGCCCCCTGGAGATCTAAAGGATGACCATGAGGTCAAAAGGATGACCAGTAGTTGTGGTTCTCGCCCCGGGACTTGGGTCAGAGTATAGCCCAAGTGGAGCACTTGTGTCGGCCTAGGGAGGCTGTGCCGGGCCCCCTGGAGGTCTAAAGGATGACCAGTAGTTGTGGTTCTCGCACCGGGACTTGGGTCAGAGTACAGCCCAAGTGGAGCACTTGTGTCGGTCTAGGGAGGCTGTGCCGGGCCCCCTGGAGGTCTAAAGGATGACCAGTAGTTGTGGTTCTCGCCCCGGGCCGTGGGTCTGAGTATGGCCCAAGTGGGGCACTTGCGTCGGACTGGGGAGGCTCTGCCGCGCCCCCTGGAGGTCAAAAGGATGACCAGTAGTTGTGGTTCTCACCCCGGGTCGTGGGTCCGAGTCTGGCCCGAGTAGAGCACTTTGGTCGGCTACCGGGGGGTGTGCCGTGCCCCCTGGAGCCATGGGAGTGAGCTCCAGCAGACTGGTATTTTTCGGAGAACCAGGCCCACACTCCTCAGACTTTGTGCCCAGGGACAGGCCACCAAAATCGGCCGCGGCTCGTGCACTTTGCCCCTGCGTTTCTCCCAGAACCAGAGCCGGAAAAATCCCAAAATTGATGCCCAGAGATAGTCGACTCTGCCTGGAATAGATTGCCACCCAAACCCGCCAACTCACGCTGGTTTTCCGATGGCCTCACCTACTAACCCGAGCATGGTCATCGCTCGCACCTTCCAAAACCTCCAGGGGCGCAGGCACTTTTCATTTACTGGCCATAAGGCCGACCGCCTTAAGCGTTAAGCGATAAGCGAAAGGCTTAGTTTGGACTTAGTTTTTGGAGCGACGAGGTCGCCGTTTTGTCAATTCTGAACCGATTTTCACGCGGTTTTCGACTGCCTGCGCCTGGGGAGCCGCCCAGAAGCCCCAGGCAGTGTTCTGGGTGGACTTCCGGACCGGTCCGGACCCGGTACCGGCCGGGGGAACCGCACCACGCCTCTCGGGCGTTTCTACACCGATTTTCGCGGGGTTTTCGACTGCATAGACGGGGCCACCTGCTGCAGGGCCCGAGGGAGGGCCTTACTGAGCTGGGTCCGACGCAGGGCCCGGTTCCTGGAGCCCGCTGGGGGGGGGGGGGGGTTCTCTAAGGCTCACGGCGGGCTGCTGAGGGGCCGGATCGGATGCAGACAGGCGCTCCTCTGCCCAGGTCTTTGCTCCCCTGCCCCACTAGGAATGGAAGACACACTGCCAACAGCTTCTGGAGGGTGATGGGCCCTGCTGCAGACCAGGTCCGACCCAGGTTTCAGCTATCCCACCCCGCAGGGACTTAAAGACACACTGCCATCAGCTTCTGGAGGCTGCTGAGCTCTACTATAGAGCAGGTCCGACCCAGGTTTCAGCTCCTGCAGCCCACTAGGACTTAAACACACACTGCCATCAGCGTCTGGATGGTGATGGGCCCTGCTGCAGACCAGGTCCGACCCAGGTTTCAGCTATCCCACCCCGCAGGGACTTAAAGACACACTGCCATCAGCTTCTGGAGGCTGCTGAGCTCTACTATAGAGCAGGTCCGACCCAGGTTTCAGCTCCTGCAGCCCACTAGGACTTAAACACACACTGCCATCAGCGTCTGGATGGTGATGGGCCCTGCTGCAGACCAGGTCCGACCCAGGTATCAGCTCCTGCACCCCGCAGGGAATTGAAGACACACTGCCATCAGCTTCTGGAGGCTGCTGAGCTCTGCTATAGACCAGGTCCGACCCAGGTTTCAGCTCCTGCACCCCGCAGGGAACTAAACACACACTGCCATCTGCAACTGGAGGCTGCTGAGCCCTGCTGCAGACCAGGTCCGACCCAGGTTATGGCTCTCCCACCCCCCTGGGACTTAAACACACACAGCCATCAGCTTCTGGATGGTGATGGGCCCTGCTGCAGACCAGGTCCGACCCAGGTTTCAGCTCCTCAACCCCGCAGGGACTTAAACCCACACCGCCATCAGCTTCTGGAGGGTGATGGGCCCTGCTGCGGGCCAGGTCCGACCCAGGTTTCAGCTCTCCCACCCCGCAGGGACTTAAACACACACAGCCATCAGCTTCTGGGGGCTGCTGAGCCCTGCTGCAGACCAGGTCCGACCCAGGTTTCAGCTCTCCCACCCCGCAGGGTCTTTAACACACACTGCCATCAGCTGCTGGAGGCTGCTGAGCTCCGCTATAGACCAGGTCCGACCCAGGTTTCTGCTCCTGCACCCCGCAGGGAATGAAAGACACACTGCCATCAGCTTCTGGAGGCTGCTGAGCCCTGCTGCAGACCAGGTCCGACCCAGGTATCGGCTCTCCAACCAGGCAGAGACTTAAACACACACACACACACACACACTGCCATCAGCTTCTGGGGGCTGCTGAGCTCTGCTGTAGACCGGGTCCGACCCAGGTTTCTGCTCCTCCACCCCGCAGGGACTTAAACACACACTGCCACCAGCTTCTGGAGGGTGATGGGCCCTGCTTTAGACCAGGTCTGACCCGGGATATAGCTCTCCCACCCCGCAGGGACTTAAACACTCACTGCCATCAGCTGCTGGAGGCTGCCGAGCTCTGCTGCAGACCAGGTCCCACCCAGGTTTCTGCTCCTGCACCCCGCAGGGACTTAAACACACACTGCCACCAGCTTCTGGAGGGTGATGGGCCCTGCTGTGGACCAGGTCCGACCCGGATATCAGCTCTCCCACCAGGCAGGGACTTAAACACACACTGCAATCAGCTGCTGGAGGCTGCTGAGCTCTACTATAGACCAGGTCCGACCCAGGTTTCAGCTCTCCCACCAGGCAGTGACTTAAAGACACACTGCCATCAGCTGCTGGAGGCTGCTGAGCTCTTCTATAGACCAGGTCCGACCCAGGTTTCAGCTCTCACACCAGGCAGGGACTTAAACACACACTGCCATCAGCTGCTGGAGGCTGCTGAGCTCTGCTATAGACCAGGTCCGACCCAGGTTTCAGCTCTCCCACCAGGCAGGGACTTAAAGACACACTGCCATCAGCTGCTGGAGGCTGCCGAGCCCTGCTGCAGACCATGTCCGACCCAGGTTTCAGCTCTCCCACCAGGCAGGGACTTAGAGGCACGCTGCCATCAGCTTCTGGAGGCTGCTGAGCTCTGCCATAGACCAGGTCCGACCGAGGTTTCAGCTCTCCCACCCCGCAGGGACTTAAACACACACTGCCATCAGCTGCTGGAGGCTGCTGAGCTCTGCTATAGACCAGGTCCGACCCGGGATATAGCTCTCCCACCCCGCAGGGACTTAAACACACACTGCCATCAGCTGCTGGAGGCTGCTGAGCTCTTCTATAGACCAGGTCCGACCCAGGTTTCAGCTCTCCCACCCCGCAGGGACTTGAACACACACTGCCATCAGCTTCTGGAGGCTGCTGAGCTCTGCTATAGACCAGGTCCGACCCAGGTTTCTGCTCCTCCACCCCGCAGGGAATTAAAGACACACTGCCATCAGCTTCTGGATGGTGATGGGCCCTGCTGCAGACCAAGTCCGACCCGGGTTACAGCTCTCCCACCAGGCAGGGAATTAAACACACACTGCCATCAGCTGCTGGAGGCTGCTGAGCTCCGCTATAGACCAGGTCCGACCCGGGTTCCTGCTCCTGCACCCCGCAGGGACCAAAACACACACACTGCCATCAGCTTCTGGAGGCTGCTGAGCTCTTCTATAGACCAGGTCCGACCCAGGTTTCAGCTCTCCCACCAGGCAGGGACTTAAACACACACTGCCATCACCTTCTGCTGGCTGCTGAGCTCTGCTGCAGACCAGGTCCGACCCAGGTTTCAGCTCCTGCACCCCGCAGGGAACTAAACACACACTGCCGTCACCTTCTGCTGGCTGCTGAGCCCTGCTGCAGACCAGGTCCGACCCAGGTTTCAGCTCCTGCACCCCGCAGTGGATTAAAGACACACTGCCATCAGGTTCTGGAGGCTGCTGAGCTCTGCTGCAGACCAGGTCCGACCCAGGTTATGGCTCTCCCACCCCGCAGGGACTTAAACACACACCGCCGTCAGCTTCTGGATGGTGATGGGCCCTGCTGCAGACCAGGTCCGACCCACGTTTCAGCTCTCCCACCCCGCAGGGGATGAAACACACACTGCCATCAGCTTCTGGAGGCTGCTGAGCTCTGCTAAAGACCAGGTCCGACCCAGCTTTCAGCTCTCCCACCAGGCAGGGAGTTAAAGACACACTGTCATCGGCTTCTGGAGGGTGCTGAGCCCTGCTGCACACCAAGTCTGACCCAGGTTTCAGCTCATCCACCCCGCAGGGACCTAAACACACACTGCCATCAGCTTCTGAGTGGTAATGGGCCCTGCTGCAGACCAGGTCCGACCCAGGTTTCAGCTCCTCCACCCCGCCATCACCAGCTGGAGGCTGGCTGCTGCTCCTGCACCCTGCCATCAGCTGCTGGAGGCTTCTGTTCCTCCACCCCGCCATCAGCAGCTGGAGGCTGGCTGCTGGAGGCTGGCTGCTGCTCCTCCACCCCGCCATCACCAGCTGGAGGCTGGTTGCAGCTCCTGCACCCCGCCATCAGCTGCTGGAGGCTGCCTGCAGCCCCTGCACCCCGCCATCAGCTGCTGGAGGCTGGCTGCAGCTCCTGCACACCGCCATCAGCTGCTGGAGGCTGCCTGCAGCTCCTGCACCCCGCCATCAGCTGCTGGAGGCTGGCTGCTGCTCCTGCACCCCGCCAGCAGCTGCTGGAGGCTGGCTGCTGCTCCTCCACCCAACCATCAGCTGCTGGACGCTGGCTGCTGCTCCTGCACCCCGCCATCAGCTGCTGGAGGCTGGCTGCTGCTCCTCCACCACCCAACCATCAGCTGCTGGACGCTGGCTGCAGCTCCTCCACCCCGCCATCAGCTGCTGGTGGCTGGCTGCAGCTCCTTCACCCCGCCATCAGCTGCTGGTGGCTGGCTGCAGCTCCTTCACCCCGCCATCACCAGCTGGAGGCTGGCTGCTGCTCCTGCACCCCGCCATCAGCTGCTGGAGGCTGCCTGCAGCTCCTGCGCCCCGCCATCAGCTGCTGGAGGCTGGCTGCTGCTCCTGCACCCTGCCATCAGCTGTTCGAGGCTGGCTGCAGCTCCTCCACCCCACCATCACCAGCTGGAGGCTGGTTGCAGCTCCTGCACCCCGTCATCAGCAGCTGGAGGCTGCCTGCTGCTCCTGCACCCCGCCATCAGCTGCTGGAGGCTGCCTGCAGCTCCTGCACCCCGCCATCATTTGCTGGAGGCTGGCTGCAGCTCCTGCAACCCGCCATCAGCTGCTGGAGGCTGGCTGCTGCTCCTCCACCCCACCATGACCTGCTGGAGGCTGGCTGCAGCTCCTTCACACCGCCATCAGCTGATGGATGCTGGCTGAACGCTGGAGGCTGGCTGCTGCTCCCACACACCGCCATCAGCTCCTGGAGGCTGGCTGGCTGCTGGAGGCTGTCTGCTGCTGCTCCTCCACCCCGCCATCACCAGCTGGAGGCTGGCTGCTGGAGGCTGGCTGCAGCTCCTGCACCCCACCATCAGCTGCTGGAGGCTGGCTTCTGCTCCTCCACCCCGCCATCAGCTGCTGGGGGCTGGCTGCTGGAGGCTGGCTGCAGCTCCTCCACCCCGCCATCACCAGCTGGAGGCTGGTTGCAGCTCCTGCACCCCGCCATCAGCTGCTGGAGGCTGCCTGCTGCTCCTGCACCCCGCCATCAGCTGCTGGAGGCTGCCTGCACCTCCTGCACCCCGCCATCAGCTGCTGGAGGCTGGCTTCTGCTCCTCCACCCCGCCATCAGCTGATGGAGGCTGCCTGCTTCTCCACCCCGCCATCACTAGCTGGAGGCTGGCTGCTGGAGGCTGGCTGCAGCTCCTCCACCCCGCCATCAGCTGCTGGAGGCTGCCTGCAGCTCCTGCACCCCGCCATCACCAGCTGGAGGCTGGCTTCTGCTCCTCCACCCCGCCATCAGCTGATGGAGGCTGCCTGCTTCTCCACCCCGCCATCACTAGCTGGAGGCTGGCTGCTGGAGGCTGGCTGCAGCTCCTCCACCCCGCCATCAGCTGCTGGAGGCTGGCTGCTGCTCCTGCACCCCGCCATCAGCTGCTGGAGGCTGGCTGCTGCTCCTCCACCCAACCATCAGCTGCTGGACGCTGGCTGCAGCTCCTCCACCCCACCATCAGCTGCTGGACGCTGGCTGCAGCTCCTCCACCCCGCCATCAGCTGCTGGAGGCTGCCTGCAGCTCCTGCACCCCGCCATCAGCTGCTGGAGGCTGCCTGCAGCTCCTGCACCCCGCCATCAGCTGCTGGTGGCTGGCTGCAGCTCCTTCACCCCGCCATCACCAGCTGGAGGCTGGCTGCTGCTCCTGCACCCCGCCATCAGCTGCTGGAGGCTGCCTGCAGCTCCTGCGCCCCGCCATCAGCTGCTGGAGGCTGGCTGCTGCTCCTGCACCCTGCCATCAGCTGTTCGAGGCTGGCTGCAGCTCCTCCACCCCACCATCACCAGCTGGAGGCTGGTTGCAGCTCCTGCACCCCGTCATCAGCAGCTGGAGGCTGCCTGCTGCTCCTGCACCCCGCCATCAGCTGCTGGAGGCTGCCTGCAGCTCCTGCACCCCGCCATCATTTGCTGGAGGCTGGCTGCAGCTCCTGCAACCCGCCATCAGCTGCTGGAGGCTGGCTGCTGCTCCTCCACCCCACCATGACCTGCTGGAGGCTGGCTGCAGCTCCTTCACACCGCCATCAGCTGATGGATGCTGGCTGAACGCTGGAGGCTGGCTGCTGCTCCCACACACCGCCATCAGCTCCTGGAGGCTGGCTGGCTGCTGGAGGCTGTCTGCTGCTGCTCCTCCACCCCGCCATCACCAGCTGGAGGCTGGCTGCTGGAGGCTGGCTGCAGCTCCTGCACCCCACCATCAGCTGCTGGAGGCTGGCTTCTGCTCCTCCACCCCGCCATCAGCTGCTGGGGGCTGGCTGCTGGAGGCTGGCTGCAGCTCCTCCACCCCGCCATCACCAGCTGGAGGCTGGTTGCAGCTCCTGCACCCCGCCATCAGCTGCTGGAGGCTGCCTGCTGCTCCTGCACCCCGCCATCAGCTGCTGGAGGCTGCCTGCACCTCCTGCACCCCGCCATCAGCTGCTGGAGGCTGGCTTCTGCTCCTCCACCCCGCCATCAGCTGATGGAGGCTGCCTGCTTCTCCACCCCGCCATCACTAGCTGGAGGCTGGCTGCTGGAGGCTGGCTGCAGCTCCTCCACCCCGCCATCAGCTGCTGGAGGCTGCCTGCAGCTCCTGCACCCCGCCATCACCAGCTGGAGGCTGGCTTCTGCTCCTCCACCCCGCCATCAGCTGATGGAGGCTGCCTGCTTCTCCACCCCGCCATCACTAGCTGGAGGCTGGCTGCTGGAGGCTGGCTGCAGCTCCTCCACCCCGCCATCAGCTGCTGGAGGCTGGCTGCTGCTCCTGCACCCCGCCATCAGCTGCTGGAGGCTGGCTGCTGCTCCTCCACCCAACCATCAGCTGCTGGACGCTGGCTGCAGCTCCTCCACCCCACCATCAGCTGCTGGACGCTGGCTGCAGCTCCTCCACCCCGCCATCAGCTGCTGGAGGCTGCCTGCAGCTCCTGCACCCCGCCATCAGCTGCTGGAGGCTGCCTGCAGCTCCTGCACCCCGCCATCACCAGCTGGAGGCTGGCTTCTGCTCCTCCACCCCGCCATCAGCTGATGGAGGCTGCCTGCTTCTCCACCCCGCCATCACTAGCTGGAGGCTGGCTGCTGGAGGCTGGCTGCTGCTCCTCCACCCAACCATCAGCTGCTGGACGCTGGCTGCAGCTCCTCCACCCCACCATCAGCTGCTGGACGCTGGCTGCAGCTCCTGCACCCCGCCATCAGCTGCTGGAGGCTGGCTTCTGCTCCTCCACCCCGCCATCAGCTGCTGGAGGCTGCCTGCTGCTCCTGCACCCCGCCATCAGCTGCTGGAGGCTGGCTGCTGCTCCTGCACCCCGCCATCAGCTGCTGGAGGCTGGCTGCTGGAGGCTGGCTGCAGCTCCTCCACCCCACCATCAGCTGCTGGACGCTGGCTGCAGCTCCTCCACCCCACCATCAGCTGCTGGACGCTGGCTGCAGCTCCTGCACCCCGCCATCAGCTGCTGGAGGCTGGCTTCTGCTCCTCCACCCCGCCATCAGCTGACGGAGGCTGCCTGCTTCTCCACCCCGCCATCACTAGCTGGAGGCTGGCTGCTGGAGGCTGGCTGCAGCTCCTCCACCCCACCATCAGCTGCTGGACGCTGGCTGCAGCTCCTGCACCCCGCCATCAGCTGCTGGAGGCTGGCTTCTGCTCCTCCACCCCGCCATCAGCTGACGGAGGCTGCCTGCTTCTCCACCCCGCCATCACTAGCTGGAGGCTGGCTGCTGGAGGCTGGCTGCAGCTCCTCCACCCCGCCATCAGCTGCTGGAGGCTGGCTGCTGCTCCTGCACCCCGCCATCAGCTGCTGGACGCTGGCTGCAGCTCCTCCACCCCGCCATCACCAGCTGGAGGCTGCCTGCTGCTCTTCCACCCCGCCATCAGCTGATGGACG
>NW_027223078.1:175710-186113 GCF_043380555.1 Nothobranchius furzeri
CTGGCCCGAGTAGAGCACTTTGGTCGGCTACCGGGGGGTGTGCCGTGCCCCCTGGAGGTCTAAAGGATGACCAGTAGTTGTGGTTCTCGCCCCGGGACTTGGGTCAGAGTATAGCCCAAGTGGAGCACTTGTGTCGGCCTAGGGAGGCTGTGCCGGGCCCCCTGGAGATCTAAAGGATGACCATGAGGTCAAAAGGATGACCAGTAGTTGTGGTTCTCGCCCCGGGACTTGGGTCAGAGTATAGCCCAAGTGGAGCACTTGTGTCGGCCTAGGGAGGCTGTGCCGGGCCCCCTGGAGGTCTAAAGGATGACCAGTAGTTGTGGTTCTCGCACCGGGACTTGGGTCAGAGTACAGCCCAAGTGGAGCACTTGTGTCGGTCTAGGGAGGCTGTGCCGGGCCCCCTGGAGGTCTAAAGGATGACCATGAGGTCAAAAGGATGACCAGTAGTTGTGGTTCTCGCCCCGGGACTTGGGTCAGAGTATAGCCCAAGTGGAGCACTTGTGTCGGACTAGGGAGGCTGTGCCGTGCCCCCTGGAGGTCTAAAGGATGACCAGTAGTTGTGGTTCTCGCCCCGGGACTTGGGTCAGAGTATAGCCCAAGTGGAGCACTTGTGTCGGCCTAGGGAGGCTGTGCCGGGCCCCCTGGAGGTCTAAAGGATGACCATGAGGTCAAAAGGATGACCAGTAGTTGTGGTTCTCGCCCCGGGACTTGGGTCAGAGTATAGCCCAAGTGGAGCACTTGTGTCGGACTAGGGAGGCTGTGCCGTGCCCCCTGGAGGTCTAAAGGATGACCAGTAGTTGTGGTTCTCGCCCCGGGACTTGGGTCAGAGTATAGCCCAAGTGGAGCACTTGTGTCGGACTAGGGAGGCTGTGCCGTGCCCCCTGGAGGTCTAAAGGATGACCAGTAGTTGTGGTTCTCGCCCCGGGACTTGGGTCATAGTATAGCCCAAGTGGAGCACTTGGGTCGGACTAGGGAGGCTGTGTCGTGCCCCCTGGAGGTCTAAAGGATGACCAGTAGTTGTGGTTCTCGCCCCGGGACTTGGGTCAGAGAATAGCCCAAGTGGGACACTTGTGTCGGACTAGGGAGGCTCTGCCGTGCCCCCTGGAGGTCTAAAGGATGACCAGTAGTTGTGGTTCTCGCCCCGGGACTTGGGTCAGAGTATAGCCCAAGTGGAGCACTTGTGTCGGACTAGGGAGGCTGTGCCGTGCCCCCTGGAGGTCTAAAGGATGACCATTAGTTGTGGTTCTCGCCCCGGGACTTGGGTCAGAGTACAGCCCAAGTGGAGCACTTGCGTCGGACTAGGGAGGCTGTGCCGGGCCCCCTGGAGGTCTAAAGGATGACCAGTAGTTGTGGTTCTCGCCCCGGGCCGTGGGTCTGAGTATGGCCCAAGTGGGACACTTGTGTCGGACTAGGGAGGCTCTGCCGTGCCCCCTTGAGGTCTAAAGGATGACCAGTAGTTGTGGTTCTCGCCCCGGGACTTGGGTCATAGTATAGCCCAAGTGGGACACTTGTGTCGGACTAGGGAGGCTCTGCCGTGCCCCCTTGAGGTCTAAAGGATGACCATGAGGTCAAAAGGATGACCAGTAGTTGTGGTTCTCGCCCCGGGACTTGGGTCAGAGTATGGCCCAAGTGGTGCACTTGTGTCGGTCTAGGGAGGCTGTGCCGGTCCCCCTGGAGGTCTAAAGGATGACCAGTAGTTGTGGTTCTCGCCCCGGGACTTGGGTCAGAGTATAGCCCAAGTGGAGCACTTGTGTCGGACTAGGGAGGCTGTGCCGGGCCCCCTGGAGGTCTAAAGGATGACCAGTAGTTGTGGTTCTCACCCCGGGTCGTGGGTCCGAGTCTGGCCCGAGTAGAGCACTTTGGTCGGCTACCGGGGGGTGTGCCGTGCCCCCTGGAGGTCTAAAGGATGACCAGTAGTTGTGGTTCTCGCCCCGGGACTTGGGTCAGAGTATAGCCCAAGTGGAGCACTTGTGTCGGCCTAGGGAGGCTGTGCCGGGCCCCCTGGAGATCTAAAGGATGACCATGAGGTCAAAAGGATGACCAGTAGTTGTGGTTCTCGCCCCGGGACTTGGGTCAGAGTATAGCCCAAGTGGAGCACTTGTGTCGGCCTAGGGAGGCTGTGCCGGGCCCCCTGGAGGTCTAAAGGATGACCAGTAGTTGTGGTTCTCGCACCGGGACTTGGGTCAGAGTACAGCCCAAGTGGAGCACTTGTGTCGGTCTAGGGAGGCTGTGCCGGGCCCCCTGGAGGTCTAAAGGATGACCAGTAGTTGTGGTTCTCGCCCCGGGCCGTGGGTCTGAGTATGGCCCAAGTGGGGCACTTGCGTCGGACTGGGGAGGCTCTGCCGCGCCCCCTGGAGGTCAAAAGGATGACCAGTAGTTGTGGTTCTCACCCCGGGTCGTGGGTCCGAGTCTGGCCCGAGTAGAGCACTTTGGTCGGCTACCGGGGGGTGTGCCGTGCCCCCTGGAGCCATGGGAGTGAGCTCCAGCAGACTGGTATTTTTCGGAGAACCAGGCCCACACTCCTCAGACTTTGTGCCCAGGGACAGGCCACCAAAATCGGCCGCGGCTCGTGCACTTTGCCCCTGCGTTTCTCCCAGAACCAGAGCCGGAAAAATCCCAAAATTGATGCCCAGAGATAGTCGACTCTGCCTGGAATAGATTGCCACCCAAACCCGCCAACTCACGCTGGTTTTCCGATGGCCTCACCTACTAACCCGAGCATGGTCATCGCTCGCACCTTCCAAAACCTCCAGGGGCGCAGGCACTTTTCATTTACTGGCCATAAGGCCGACCGCCTTAAGCGTTAAGCGATAAGCGAAAGGCTTAGTTTGGACTTAGTTTTTGGAGCGACGAGGTCGCCGTTTTGTCAATTCTGAACCGATTTTCACGCGGTTTTCGACTGCCTGCGCCTGGGGAGCCGCCCAGAAGCCCCAGGCAGTGTTCTGGGTGGACTTCCGGACCGGTCCGGACCCGGTACCGGCCGGGGGAACCGCACCACGCCTCTCGGGCGTTTCTACACCGATTTTCGCGGGGTTTTCGACTGCATAGACGGGGCCACCTGCTGCAGGGCCCGAGGGAGGGCCTTACTGAGCTGGGTCCGACGCAGGGCCCGGTTCCTGGAGCCCGCTGGGGGGGGGGGGGGGTTCTCTAAGGCTCACGGCGGGCTGCTGAGGGGCCGGATCGGATGCAGACAGGCGCTCCTCTGCCCAGGTCTTTGCTCCCCTGCCCCACTAGGAATGGAAGACACACTGCCAACAGCTTCTGGAGGGTGATGGGCCCTGCTGCAGACCAGGTCCGACCCAGGTTTCAGCTATCCCACCCCGCAGGGACTTAAAGACACACTGCCATCAGCTTCTGGAGGCTGCTGAGCTCTACTATAGAGCAGGTCCGACCCAGGTTTCAGCTCCTGCAGCCCACTAGGACTTAAACACACACTGCCATCAGCGTCTGGATGGTGATGGGCCCTGCTGCAGACCAGGTCCGACCCAGGTTTCAGCTATCCCACCCCGCAGGGACTTAAAGACACACTGCCATCAGCTTCTGGAGGCTGCTGAGCTCTACTATAGAGCAGGTCCGACCCAGGTTTCAGCTCCTGCAGCCCACTAGGACTTAAACACACACTGCCATCAGCGTCTGGATGGTGATGGGCCCTGCTGCAGACCAGGTCCGACCCAGGTATCAGCTCCTGCACCCCGCAGGGAATTGAAGACACACTGCCATCAGCTTCTGGAGGCTGCTGAGCTCTGCTATAGACCAGGTCCGACCCAGGTTTCAGCTCCTGCACCCCGCAGGGAACTAAACACACACTGCCATCTGCAACTGGAGGCTGCTGAGCCCTGCTGCAGACCAGGTCCGACCCAGGTTATGGCTCTCCCACCCCCCTGGGACTTAAACACACACAGCCATCAGCTTCTGGATGGTGATGGGCCCTGCTGCAGACCAGGTCCGACCCAGGTTTCAGCTCCTCAACCCCGCAGGGACTTAAACCCACACCGCCATCAGCTTCTGGAGGGTGATGGGCCCTGCTGCGGGCCAGGTCCGACCCAGGTTTCAGCTCTCCCACCCCGCAGGGACTTAAACACACACAGCCATCAGCTTCTGGGGGCTGCTGAGCCCTGCTGCAGACCAGGTCCGACCCAGGTTTCAGCTCTCCCACCCCGCAGGGTCTTTAACACACACACTGCCATCAGCTGCTGGAGGCTGCTGAGCTCCGCTATAGACCAGGTCCGACCCAGGTTTCTGCTCCTGCACCCCGCAGGGAATGAAAGACACACTGCCATCAGCTTCTGGAGGCTGCTGAGCCCTGCTGCAGACCAGGTCCGACCCAGGTATCGGCTCTCCAACCAGGCAGAGACTTAAACACACACACACACACACACACTGCCATCAGCTTCTGGGGGCTGCTGAGCTCTGCTGTAGACCGGGTCCGACCCAGGTTTCTGCTCCTCCACCCCGCAGGGACTTAAACACACACTGCCACCAGCTTCTGGAGGGTGATGGGCCCTGCTTTAGACCAGGTCTGACCCGGGATATAGCTCTCCCACCCCGCAGGGACTTAAACACTCACTGCCATCAGCTGCTGGAGGCTGCCGAGCTCTGCTGCAGACCAGGTCCCACCCAGGTTTCTGCTCCTGCACCCCGCAGGGACTTAAACACACACTGCCACCAGCTTCTGGAGGGTGATGGGCCCTGCTGTGGACCAGGTCCGACCCGGATATCAGCTCTCCCACCAGGCAGGGACTTAAACACACACTGCAATCAGCTGCTGGAGGCTGCTGAGCTCTACTATAGACCAGGTCCGACCCAGGTTTCAGCTCTCCCACCAGGCAGTGACTTAAAGACACACTGCCATCAGCTGCTGGAGGCTGCTGAGCTCTTCTATAGACCAGGTCCGACCCAGGTTTCAGCTCTCACACCAGGCAGGGACTTAAACACACACTGCCATCAGCTGCTGGAGGCTGCTGAGCTCTGCTATAGACCAGGTCCGACCCAGGTTTCAGCTCTCCCACCAGGCAGGGACTTAAAGACACACTGCCATCAGCTGCTGGAGGCTGCCGAGCCCTGCTGCAGACCATGTCCGACCCAGGTTTCAGCTCTCCCACCAGGCAGGGACTTAGAGGCACGCTGCCATCAGCTTCTGGAGGCTGCTGAGCTCTGCCATAGACCAGGTCCGACCGAGGTTTCAGCTCTCCCACCCCGCAGGGACTTAAACACACACTGCCATCAGCTGCTGGAGGCTGCTGAGCTCTGCTATAGACCAGGTCCGACCCGGGATATAGCTCTCCCACCCCGCAGGGACTTAAACACACACTGCCATCAGCTGCTGGAGGCTGCTGAGCTCTTCTATAGACCAGGTCCGACCCAGGTTTCAGCTCTCCCACCCCGCAGGGACTTGAACACACACTGCCATCAGCTTCTGGAGGCTGCTGAGCTCTGCTATAGACCAGGTCCGACCCAGGTTTCTGCTCCTCCACCCCGCAGGGAATTAAAGACACACTGCCATCAGCTTCTGGATGGTGATGGGCCCTGCTGCAGACCAAGTCCGACCCGGGTTACAGCTCTCCCACCAGGCAGGGAATTAAACACACACTGCCATCAGCTGCTGGAGGCTGCTGAGCTCCGCTATAGACCAGGTCCGACCCGGGTTCCTGCTCCTGCACCCCGCAGGGACCAAAACACACACACTGCCATCAGCTTCTGGAGGCTGCTGAGCTCTTCTATAGACCAGGTCCGACCCAGGTTTCAGCTCTCCCACCAGGCAGGGACTTAAACACACACTGCCATCACCTTCTGCTGGCTGCTGAGCTCTGCTGCAGACCAGGTCCGACCCAGGTTTCAGCTCCTGCACCCCGCAGGGAACTAAACACACACTGCCGTCACCTTCTGCTGGCTGCTGAGCCCTGCTGCAGACCAGGTCCGACCCAGGTTTCAGCTCCTGCACCCCGCAGTGGATTAAAGACACACTGCCATCAGGTTCTGGAGGCTGCTGAGCTCTGCTGCAGACCAGGTCCGACCCAGGTTATGGCTCTCCCACCCCGCAGGGACTTAAACACACACCGCCGTCAGCTTCTGGATGGTGATGGGCCCTGCTGCAGACCAGGTCCGACCCACGTTTCAGCTCTCCCACCCCGCAGGGGATGAAACACACACTGCCATCAGCTTCTGGAGGCTGCTGAGCTCTGCTAAAGACCAGGTCCGACCCAGCTTTCAGCTCTCCCACCAGGCAGGGAGTTAAAGACACACTGTCATCGGCTTCTGGAGGGTGCTGAGCCCTGCTGCACACCAAGTCTGACCCAGGTTTCAGCTCATCCACCCCGCAGGGACCTAAACACACACTGCCATCAGCTTCTGAGTGGTAATGGGCCCTGCTGCAGACCAGGTCCGACCCAGGTTTCAGCTCCTCCACCCCGCCATCACCAGCTGGAGGCTGGCTGCTGCTCCTGCACCCTGCCATCAGCTGCTGGAGGCTTCTGTTCCTCCACCCCGCCATCAGCAGCTGGAGGCTGGCTGCTGGAGGCTGGCTGCTGCTCCTCCACCCCGCCATCACCAGCTGGAGGCTGGTTGCAGCTCCTGCACCCCGCCATCAGCTGCTGGAGGCTGCCTGCAGCCCCTGCACCCCGCCATCAGCTGCTGGAGGCTGGCTGCAGCTCCTGCACACCGCCATCAGCTGCTGGAGGCTGCCTGCAGCTCCTGCACCCCGCCATCAGCTGCTGGAGGCTGGCTGCTGCTCCTGCACCCCGCCAGCAGCTGCTGGAGGCTGGCTGCTGCTCCTCCACCCAACCATCAGCTGCTGGACGCTGGCTGCTGCTCCTGCACCCCGCCATCAGCTGCTGGAGGCTGGCTGCTGCTCCTCCACCACCCAACCATCAGCTGCTGGACGCTGGCTGCAGCTCCTCCACCCCGCCATCAGCTGCTGGTGGCTGGCTGCAGCTCCTTCACCCCGCCATCAGCTGCTGGTGGCTGGCTGCAGCTCCTTCACCCCGCCATCACCAGCTGGAGGCTGGCTGCTGCTCCTGCACCCCGCCATCAGCTGCTGGAGGCTGCCTGCAGCTCCTGCGCCCCGCCATCAGCTGCTGGAGGCTGGCTGCTGCTCCTGCACCCTGCCATCAGCTGTTCGAGGCTGGCTGCAGCTCCTCCACCCCACCATCACCAGCTGGAGGCTGGTTGCAGCTCCTGCACCCCGTCATCAGCAGCTGGAGGCTGCCTGCTGCTCCTGCACCCCGCCATCAGCTGCTGGAGGCTGCCTGCAGCTCCTGCACCCCGCCATCATTTGCTGGAGGCTGGCTGCAGCTCCTGCAACCCGCCATCAGCTGCTGGAGGCTGGCTGCTGCTCCTCCACCCCACCATGACCTGCTGGAGGCTGGCTGCAGCTCCTTCACACCGCCATCAGCTGATGGATGCTGGCTGAACGCTGGAGGCTGGCTGCTGCTCCCACACACCGCCATCAGCTCCTGGAGGCTGGCTGGCTGCTGGAGGCTGTCTGCTGCTGCTCCTCCACCCCGCCATCACCAGCTGGAGGCTGGCTGCTGGAGGCTGGCTGCAGCTCCTGCACCCCACCATCAGCTGCTGGAGGCTGGCTTCTGCTCCTCCACCCCGCCATCAGCTGCTGGGGGCTGGCTGCTGGAGGCTGGCTGCAGCTCCTCCACCCCGCCATCACCAGCTGGAGGCTGGTTGCAGCTCCTGCACCCCGCCATCAGCTGCTGGAGGCTGCCTGCTGCTCCTGCACCCCGCCATCAGCTGCTGGAGGCTGCCTGCACCTCCTGCACCCCGCCATCAGCTGCTGGAGGCTGGCTTCTGCTCCTCCACCCCGCCATCAGCTGATGGAGGCTGCCTGCTTCTCCACCCCGCCATCACTAGCTGGAGGCTGGCTGCTGGAGGCTGGCTGCAGCTCCTCCACCCCGCCATCAGCTGCTGGAGGCTGCCTGCAGCTCCTGCACCCCGCCATCAGCTGCTGGAGGCTGGCTGCTGCTCCTCCACCCAACCATCAGCTGCTGGACGCTGGCTGCAGCTCCTCCACCCCACCATCAGCTGCTGGACGCTGGCTGCAGCTCCTCCACCCCGCCATCAGCTGCTGGAGGCTGCCTGCAGCTCCTGCACCCCGCCATCAGCTGCTGGAGGCTGCCTGCAGCTCCTGCACCCCGCCATCACCAGCTGGAGGCTGGCTTCTGCTCCTCCACCCCGCCATCAGCTGATGGAGGCTGCCTGCTTCTCCACCCCGCCATCACTAGCTGGAGGCTGGCTGCTGGAGGCTGGCTGCTGCTCCTCCACCCAACCATCAGCTGCTGGACGCTGGCTGCAGCTCCTCCACCCCACCATCAGCTGCTGGACGCTGGCTGCAGCTCCTGCACCCCGCCATCAGCTGCTGGAGGCTGGCTTCTGCTCCTCCACCCCGCCATCAGCTGCTGGAGGCTGCCTGCTGCTCCTGCACCCCGCCATCAGCTGCTGGAGGCTGGCTGCTGCTCCTGCACCCCGCCATCAGCTGCTGGAGGCTGGCTGCTGGAGGCTGGCTGCAGCTCCTCCACCCCACCATCAGCTGCTGGACGCTGGCTGCAGCTCCTCCACCCCACCATCAGCTGCTGGACGCTGGCTGCAGCTCCTGCACCCCGCCATCAGCTGCTGGAGGCTGGCTTCTGCTCCTCCACCCCGCCATCAGCTGACGGAGGCTGCCTGCTTCTCCACCCCGCCATCACTAGCTGGAGGCTGGCTGCTGGAGGCTGGCTGCAGCTCCTCCACCCCACCATCAGCTGCTGGACGCTGGCTGCAGCTCCTGCACCCCGCCATCAGCTGCTGGAGGCTGGCTTCTGCTCCTCCACCCCGCCATCAGCTGACGGAGGCTGCCTGCTTCTCCACCCCGCCATCACTAGCTGGAGGCTGGCTGCTGGAGGCTGGCTGCAGCTCCTCCACCCCGCCATCAGCTGCTGGAGGCTGGCTGCTGCTCCTGCACCCCGCCATCAGCTGCTGGACGCTGGCTGCAGCTCCTCCACCCCGCCATCACCAGCTGGAGGCTGCCTGCTGCTCTTCCACCCCGCCATCAGCTGATGGACGCTGGCTGCAGCTCCTCCACCCCGCCATCAGCTGCTGGAGGCTGGCTGGCCGCTGGAGGCTGGCTGCTGCTCCCACACACCGCCATCAGCTGCTGGAGGCTGGCTGGCTGCTGGAGGCTGGCTGCTGCTGCTCCTCCTCCCCGCCATCACCAGCTGGAGGCTGGCTGCTGCTCCTACACCCCGCCATCAGCTGATGGAGGCTGCCTGCTCCTCCGCCCCGCCATCACCAGCTGGAGGCTGGCTGCTGGAGGCTGGCTGCAGCTCCTTCACCCCGCCATCACCAGCTGGAGGCTGGCTTCTGCTCCTGCACCCCGCCATCAGCTGCTGGAGGCTGGCTTCTGCTCCTCCACCCCGCCACCAGCTGCTGGAGGCTGGCTGCTGCTCCTGCACCCCGCCAGCAGCTGCTGGAGGCTGGCTGCTGCTCCTCCACCACCCAACCATCAGCTGCTGGACGCTGGCTGCAGCTCCTCCACCCCGCCATCAGCTGCTGGTGGCTGGCTGCTGCTCCTGCACCCCGCCATCAGCTGCTGGTGGCTGGCTGCAGCTCCTTCACCCCGCCATCACCAGCTGGAGGCTGGCTGCTGCTCCTGCACCCCGCCATCAGCTGCTGGAGGCTGGCTGCAGCTCCTCCACCCCACCATCAGCCGTTGGAGGCTGGCTGCTGCTCCTCCACCCTGACATCACCAGCTGGAGGCTTCTGTTCCTCCACCCCACCATCAGCAGCTGGAGGCTGGCTGCTTGAGGCTGGCTGCTGCTCCCCCACCCCGCCATCACCTGCTGGAGGCTTCTGCTCAGCCACACCGCCACCAGCTGCCTGTGGTGAACCGCTGACGACCAGCCCAGGCCCACGTCTCACCTCTCCCTGCCCGCCCTGGATGCACAACCACCCACCCAGGCTCAAGTTTCCCCCTGCCCGCTGCACGTCCAGCCGGCCTCTGCCCTGTCCCCTCTCTCACCAGCATCACATCCAGGCTCATCAGGCATCCCCATGCCCGCAGCCTTCTCCCACCCACACTCAACACCACCGAACCCAGGATCAGGCTCCACCATCCCCGAAGACTTCTCCCACCCTCACTCAACACCATCACACCCAGCATCAGGCTCCCCCAGCCCCGCAGCCTTCTCCCACCCACACTCAACACCATCGCACCCAGGATCAGGCTCCCCCATCCCCGCAGCCTTCTCCCACCCACACAGCCTCTCCAACGCCATCCACACCTCCAGGACACCCACCCTCAGCATCACCACCACCCACCCCACAACACGCTCACCCTCACCCGGCTGACACCTGGGACAGACCCGGGGAATGGGCCATGGAGGAACCAGGCTCACCTCTCGAACCCTGCGGCCCACTATTAA